>NC_080731.1:17897070-18039570 GCF_019097595.1 Hemibagrus wyckioides
CGTTAGTAATAAATGAGATTACTTGGATGATCAAATACTCAATAAATCTTAATAAAATAAAAAATATATATACTGGAAAATATTTATCTATTATTTCTAAATTACTGTCAATTTTTTGTAATTATATTTCCGCCCGAACACATTACACTGTCGGATCAAAACAAACCAAGTTCCGGAGAATTTAATTAAAAACCACGTCTGGAAATTATTATTAGTTTTGTTTTTACTTTTATTTAAAGCAAGTAAATAAACATATTTACTCTTCCGCGCTTAACATCCGCTCCTTTTGTATGTTATCACGTATAAAATGTGTTAAGCTATGTATGCGTTATAACGTCTTATAGCGTTTAATATCGCCTTGTGAACACTGGCATAATGCAGAAATTCTGCACGTGCAGCTGCTATTACACGGATAACATCTTTCTGGAGCAATATAAACTCCATGTGCGATTCACATCAGAAGAGCAGTTTAAATCGGATTATCGACAGGTAAGTGAGAGCAGTGTGACGGCTGGATCCGGATTTTATCTGGATATCTGGGTTTCTGGTTTCGTTCCCATTCACAATCCATAGCTTAGAAATAATTCGAATTCTCAGTTTACACACTCCATCAGTTCAACTGCAAGTCTAGATACTAATGTGACCAAAGATTCGTTTTTTTTCCCCCCACATCTCTTGTTTATGTTATAATTCACATCCTGGATCTTTAAGCTTATAATTATTCACATTCTAGATAATGGTATTTAGAATAATTCACATTCTGGAGCCTGAGGTTTATATAATAATAAATCTTATTAGGGATCTCGAAGTTTATAATAATTCCCTTTTTGGATCTTGAGATTTATCGTGATATATATTCCAGATCCCGAGATTCATTGTAATGTACATTCTAGATCCTGAGGTTTATAATAATTCACATTACAGATCCCAAAGTTTATATAACAGTTCACGCTCTAGATTCTGAGGTTTATAATAATCCACCTACCAGATCCTGGGATTTATGATAATTGACATAAGGTTCCTATTTGACTGTGTGGTTAAGCGTCATTCACATTTTATATCTTTTTCAAATAAATAACTCTGCATCTGAGTCTGCATTCTCAGGCGTATCTAATAGCTAACGTTCCTGATACTCAAATCTCTGGATCTAACCCTGTTCTAGGTCCTCCAGTCCCTGGGTTGTGCCACTGACACCCAGTACAATGCTGTCCTCGAAAAAGTGAGTCAGTTCTGAAAATCTTGGTCCTCATATCATGAAACATTATACACAAATGAAACACCAATCAGATTTGAGAATTTATCAGCGCCGTGGTTTATTAACGTTGGACCTCGCAGATCCACAGTGAAGTCGAGAGGCGCCGGAATCTCGAGATGCAATCAGCAGAGAGAAAATCGATCATCAAGGAGACTTACAAAGCGCTCCATCAGCACGTCTACAGCTTACAGGTACACGTCTCACTCCGGCAGCACCCCAGAGTTCAGTTCCGACTGCAGTGATGTGAAACTGCTAATGTTTCTCCTGCACAGGAATCATTCTTGGCCCCTGAGTTTGTAGAAATCGTGAAGTACAGCCTTGAAGACGGCGCCAGTGAACAGGGACTACTGCAGCTCATCACCTCAGAGGCGGGTAGGACGTTATATCGAACCGGGCTGATGTTATACGCTTGGGTGCCAAAGTATGTACACCCCCATAATATCTAATAACTATCTTTATATAAAAGGTGAAGGAGAAAGGGAAATATTTACATTGCATTCAGAAAGGGAAGTGAAAACATTTTAAACTTTTATCATTTACATTGTTTATGATTGATATCTCAAACCTGCACATGATTATGATAATGAAGGAACATCTGAAAAACACAGAAGACTGGACACTGTGATCCAGGGGTGTACAAACTTTTGCACTCGAACACATTTCAGGTTCTTCTGTACGTTTTACTGTAATTGTGCACTGATATATAGCAGTAAAGACACTGTGTGTGTGTGTGTGTGTGTGTGTGTGTAGCACCCAGAGTGTATCGTTTCCCAGTGTTCACACAGGATTTCTGTAGGGATCTGGTGGAAGAGCTGGAGCATTTTGAGCGCTCCGAGGCTCCGAAGGGTCGACCAAACACCATGAACAACTACGGGGTATTTCCTCTACTTTAAGTTAAGGGAAGCTGATTAGTTAACGGTGTTGCCAGTTTATTAGGTACACCTGCCTTGCAGCTAGATTCAGGGTCTTACAGCATGTGTGGTGCTCTGTGTAGTGTATAAACTGTATATTAAATCAGCATGGACAAGCTTTACACAAAATTCCTGATTCATCCAATCCCAAGCTTTGAGATGTCATGATATAATACTCCTTAATAGAGATCATCAAGCAGTGGACCACAATCCAGATCAAACAAAACACCAAACATTGCTACATTTAGGCAAAAAATGCCGTTTTTCACTCAGATCCTCCTGAACGAGCTGGGCTTTGACGAAGATTTCATCGCTCCACTCAGAGAGCTGTACCTGAAGCCCATCAGCTCGCTGCTGTACCCGGACTGTGGAGGGAAATGGCTGGACAGCCACAAGGCCTTCGCTGTGAAATACACACTGAACGAAGACCTGGAGCTCAGCTACCACTACGACAACGCCGAGGTCACGCTGAACGTCTCGCTCGGGAAAGACTTCGCTGACGGAAACCTGTACTTCGGGGACATGAGACAGGTGAAACAACACAAAACAAAACGCAAAGACAAAGATGACCTTTAGGCATGGCATTTATTTAAGAGTTACACACTTTACAAAGACGTTTTATTCTTGGATAAAATAAAGGATAAAGTGTGTGTGTGTGTATGAAATGATGCAGGTGCCTTTAAACGAGACGGAGTGTGTGGAGGTGGAGCACCTTGTATCTGAGGCTGTGCTCCACCGCGGTCAGCACATGCACGGAGCTCTGCCCATCACCTCGGGGTGCCGCTGGAACCTGGTGGTGTGGATGCGAGCGTCGCGTCAGAGGAACCGTCTTTGCCCCATGTGCAACCGAGCGCCAACACTACAACCTAGCACCGGCTACGGAGACGGATTCACAGAGGAGGACGCCGGACTGTGCGTTTTAACATGACATTGAAGGGGCGGTGTGTCATTTCTGGTGCCTGAGATAATCTTCTTTTACCTTCCCTTTTGTATTTCCTCCTCTGAAATACAGCTCCTTACAGTTTAAAGCTGGTGGCAGGTGGAGCTCATTTCAGGGCCAGAAAAAAAATGTGCACATGAAGCCTGAAATGAAGTGAGATACGTGTTTGTTTACATGTGTGACGTTTTAAACGGATCATGTCAGATTTAGATTTTGTGTCTGACCTCTTAGGTGAAATCTAGCACCTTTTTCCTTGCTCCGTTACAGCTTTAATTCTTCATCATGAGTATCAGCGTTGTAATTTTGAGTACAGATTTTGAAAAAGAAAAATACAAACCGCACCTTTAATCTTTAGCAATGTGAGCAAAAAAACCACGTTTAAATCCTTTAAAAGACTGAATCTGGATTTTCATAATCCAGATTTTTATAATGATCCGATTCTTGTGTGTGAACACAATCAAAATATTCTATATGTTTTTAAGAATAAATAAATAAATAAATGAATGAATGAATGAATAAATAAATAAATCAAAATAAATCATTTGGTCTGTAAATCTGTGTCATTAATGTGATCGGAGGTACATTTTAAAATAAAAGGTTTTTATTTTAAAGCTCTAAACACGCCCATTTCTGCTAAAATGTATTTACCTAAGCCTTTATGTACAAAAACAAGGTATAACATGATATTTGGAGTTTTTGGTTGTTTCTTTTCCCTGCAGTTGATTAACTTTAACAGACCTGAAACATTGAGGAGGGGGAAAAAATTTGGTTCTTTCTATTAATCAGAAATAATGAAGAAAAACGTAGATCTCGTTATTTTTACCCACAATCCTCAGCAATACATTACAACACAAACATGACCACAATACTGATTATACACACGTAGAAATAGAAACGTATTTATCTAAAATATATAATCTGATTTAAAGTAAGAACACATTCAGGGTTTTTTTCCCCCCCTGCCACTGTACAGTAAAGACGTCCACTGGGAACGACGGACCCTGTTCCATTTTTTATCTTGAAGAAGACTTTCTTTGGTTGCTTAATCTAGGGGAAAGCCTTTAACGCTTCTACAGTTAGATCCTGTTAGATTAGAAAGCATCCCATGAGGATTGTCGTTTTAAGACCATCTGTCGTTTCCTCAACAACGTCTCTCTCTCTCTCTCTTTGTTTTTTGTTTGTTTTTACTCATTTAAAATCTTTCCATTGATGGAAAACATTCTTATAGAAAGCACTGACAACAACCGTTTGCTTCAAATTTCCATTCATCTTAATGAGCATTTCTATAACGTGAGTGCATTAATATAAACCCTGCTGTTTATAGGACATGAATCAACTTCCTGACAAATAGAGCAAGAAGCCCCAGATAATGAAAATCTACATGAGAATATTCAGGACCTCATCTCGGCTAGCTGTGTATTCACTTACGCTACAGTTAACTAGCCGAATGAACTGACAAAAAGCCATGATCTCACACTATAAAAGGTTTTTTTCTGTACACCCTTTTAAGGGGAAACCCGTAAACATGACACAGTTCTGATGCTAAGAAAAAGTTCGGTTACAGTGTGGATGGAATCAGCCGCTAGTAAACCTCAACACGTTGTCTGCTGATGAAGTTAAAGGGTGGTCTCGCTGCTGTCCCGGTTCCTGTATCTGGGTTCCGTGTCGGTGTCGTCGTACTCCGACTCCATCTCGATCTTCACTTGCGGCACCGGACACGACACGCCTCGGGTGACGGGCGTCGCCGGCGACGACGGGCACGAGATCTTCAAGTGAAGGGTGATGCTGCGCAGTGGCAATGTCCCGTTATGAGAGTGAGGATGAGGTAATGGCAAAAGGTCAAGGGTCAGCGGTGTGGCACCAACTCTGCAGGTGAAGAATAGCCCTGCGTCCTAATACGGTTTTTAACACTTTTAGCCCCTCTGGACTTGGACTTTGGACACGCAGCACAAGAGGAGGAGTGTTTAGCAGGGAACACATTAGCGCTAGCAAGAAATTTTTGCACATTAGATCCTAAAAAAACAGTCATGTGTTTGAGATATTAATATTTTACCATCCTAACAAGCGTGACTCGAGTTCAATAAACACTGACCGATGATAAAAAAAAATGCAAAAAAAAAGACGTCTGATTAGAATTGTGTGTAGAATTGTGTGTAGTCTTATCACACTGACTGACAGTAGTGTCTCTACGGCAACGGAACCTACACCTGAAGTGCTAGAAAAGTGTGTAAAGTGTGTAGGATGTGTGACAGCACTTTGTATTTTAATACGTGAGTCACGAATGTTGCGTGGTTGAAGTTTGGACATATTACTCATGGATAAGATTGAGGTTTGTGTGTCACGACACTCAGATTGCAGCCCAAGCTAATGTCTAGAGGCAGAGAAGATCAGATTAGCGCCATCACAAACACCAACACACGAAAAGGTTGAGGAAGGAGGAAAGAAGTCAGTATAAGCAGAAAGCTAATTCTGATTGGTGTTGAAATGAAAGCCCCGCCCAGTTTTAATACTCCAGACAAAATAAATGACAAAAGAAAATCCTGAAATGTCACTAAGAAGCTTTTAAACAGCAAAAGCAACCAACTACATAAACCCGGATGTTCAGGGTCAGGGTCATATCCGGTCTCATTAACAATAAAATGTGTCTGTGATCCAGGTTCATCACCCCTGTGGTTTGAGGGTCAGACGTAAGTGTGGGGGAAAAAATATACTGAGAAACATTACCATCATCCAGACCATGCACCATTATCAGCAATGCAGACATGATGACCACTGTGTGTATTTCACATCACATGTCTTCAAGGAAGGAAGGAAGGAAGGGGGGAGTGAGGGTGGGAGGGAGGGAAGGAAGGAAGGAAGGAGCCAAGTAGAAAGGAAGGAAGGAGCCAAGGAGGGAGGGAGGGAGGGAGGGAGGGAGGGAGGAAGGGAGGAAGGAAGGAAGGAAGGAAGGAAGGGAGGGAGGAGCCAAGAAGATAGGAAGCAAGGAAGGAAATGTGGAAAGAAGTGGGGCAAAAGTCTAAGTCCTTTATTTGTAAAGCAGAGGCAAACGAGCTGCAGTTTATGTTCTCGGGGCTGGGGTTATGGCAGCACTATGGCACTGGGTGCCACACACCCACACACCCAATTAATATTGCTGCAGTTTAACATTTGTCTGAAAGTGTCCCAGCTCTGAGACATGATCTCACCACCAGGACTGCACTGGAAGCCAAACTTCATGACTGAATAATCTTTTCATTATTCTGTAATGCTGCCTGGGACAGATGAATGGATTTGGACCGTCGTTCGTTTGCTAACCAGATGCCAAGATCACATCAGTTATGACAAAATCAGATTTTTCTCAACTTCTCTCTGGAATAAGATTCTATCACTTTTCACACACACAGACACACACACATAGTCTCACACACACACACACACACACAGACACACACACGGACACACACACACAGAAACACACACATAGTCACACACACACACACACACACGGACACACACACAGGGACACGGACACACACACACACGGGGACACACACACGGGGACACACACACACACACACACACACACGGACACACACACACACACACACACACAAAAGTCAATATCAGGTAGCAGGCCTTTTTTTTTAAATGGAGTATAAGGTAGAGTAAATATTTTATTGTAACTCTTGGTACCAAATTGAGTCGCCTGCTTACGCTGCAAAAAAAATGACATCTTATCCTAACATCTTGACCCTCTACTCACATCTATCTAGCATTTCCTATTACGACATGACAGCAAACCAAATCTCAGATTTCTAAACAGGTTTACGCATTTATTTCTAGAAAGCAGAATCTGCCAATAGATACAGAACCAGGAAATGAGTAACAGGTTTAATTATCCTATGTTTGGTTGATTATAATCTGACGAAATAAAACACTCTATAAATTTATAAAGTAAGTTCCATCAATTAGGGACTTGATGGAACATGTCAGTTTCTGATGTTTGCTGCTTGAAGTGAACTGAGGTTTAAGTTGACGAACTGAACTGAACTGAACTGACGGATTATACTTGAGCCACAACACTGGTACAATCCGATCCTCAGATACAGTCACATATTTTGCCATTTTCTTGGCCTGGATTGTCTAAGATTCGTACAGTTTAGACCACCGAACTAATAACTCAGACTGTTTTGGCCCATTTTCATTACAAAGGGACACTTTCAAGGAAAAAATAAAGCAAATGAGAAGGACCTAGATTGAGTTCAAACTTGGGCTGAATGGAGAATCCCCGTCGCTCTCCGTGGGGATTTTCCATTCATCTGCAGCCAGAAAACCAGCCTTTAAATAAATAAATAAAACAAAATTGCACAGTATGACTCAGCAAACATTAAAGTGAACATAACACGGTACACAAAGGAGAAAGAAACAACCAAAATCTGCTGTAAAATAAAAAGCAGCAATTGTTCAGTGGTTCTTAATTATGAATGAAGAATAGCTTTCACCTTCTGCATCTGAATATTTATGGAGCTGGTATTAAACGCATCGTAATGCCACTAATGCTACGATGTTACATTCTTATTCTACGGAAAAATCGGGGCAGACGCATGCAGTCTGGATTTATCTGCATTGCTCAAAAGTGCATGGAAAGGACAACTGGGTCAAATGTATAAATATTTGTCTTCATATAGTGGGATTTAGAATTTATTTAAAAGCACAAATCAACAGGAGAAAAAATAGAGTGTGCATGCATGTGTGAAAGTACCGCAGTGTGTGTGTGTGTGTGTGTGGTGCACGTCAGTGGTAAAAGGAGCCCGGCTGACAGCGTGCAGCCCACTCGGAGCTCGAGTCGGGGGGATCTAACAGGTCTCGGTAGGGGACGTGCAGTTTGAGCACACAGTACCTGCGGTCCATGTCCAAGTCTGCCGGAGCGCAGTCGGAATACGGGTGGAACTTCTCCTGCAGGACAAGATTAAAAAAAAGGCGTTGTACAAAGCAGGTGGAGGAGGTGTACCTAATAAAGTGGCAGCCCTGGGGCTCTGTGAATGTTACGAGAGTTTCAGGCCAGTAGGGGACAGCAGCAGTACATAATGGATATTGATGGGCTTGAGTGTGTGTGTGTGTGTGTGTGTGTGTGTAAGTGAGGATAAAATCGAATATCTATCCATAACTTGACAAGGAAACTATTCAAGCATCAGTCTCACACACACACACACACACACACACACAAAGGAAGATAATCAAAAACATTCATCCACCAATACAACAGAGGTTTACCTCATCCTCACTCTCTTCTCCTCTGACCTTCTTCTTTTCCTTCTTCGCTCCGTCCTTCTTCTTGTCGTCCTTCTTCTTCTTCTCCTCCTTCCCGGGCAGGAGATCGTCCAGCCAGGCCAGGTCGTGCTGAGAGAACACCATGTCGAGCATCTTGCGCACCAGCATGAGGCCCAGAATCTGAGACACGAAGACATCACCAAAGTCATGTGCACAGACATGCAGCAGCCTTCAATGTGCAACAGAGATTTCATGTGATACACAATGAATCATCTGAAAGAGTCACAAGGGAAAATAAATGAATCATTTAAAAGAGTCATATGTGAAAATGAATCATTTGGGAAAAAAAACCTCACGTACTGCATGTGTATAATTTTGTGTGTTTAATTATTTTTCACATTTTTTTTTTTTTCAAATGATTCCCAATTTTGATCTCTTGGTCTTGTGCCTGCTCTTACACTCCCTTCTTCACTTCACAAACAGCTCACTAATCATTAATTCACTGAATAAAACTGAATAAAACAATGAAATCAGGAAACCCGGACCATGACGGGGAAGATGATGGCGAGGAAGGTGGATTTGAGGACCCAGAGGACAGTGAGGCAGATGACCTGCAGCAGCGTGAACAGGTGAACTCTCCTGAGTGGAACATGGCGCAGGTACGTGTAGTCTGGCTGGTGCTTCGCTGGCATCAGAAACAGCTTGATCCTGTCCCAGAACTGCAGGATTTGTCACAAAGGACAAATGTGTCAATTATTCACCTAAATAAAGAGCAGCTTATGGGCCAGAACTTTATATAAAGATTACTATTTTTGGCTGTACTGAATTTAAACCTACATTAAAGATGTTAATGTAGCTACGTAAACAACTTTTGTAGCTTATGGAGGCGGGCATCAAGAGTTTTTGTATCACTGCTAAACTCTCTAAGCTAATTTTACTGTATAACAAAATACTTTTACTGGCTGGCTACGTTAGTGTTAGCTAAGTGTGTTCATGGTTGAGTATCCTGCTAAATCTGTTCTGTGTGGCTATGGTTGTTATTTTGCTTACCTGGATGCCCCCAAGAGAAGCGACGCCCATGTAGAGGAAAACTCCGTAGAGCACAGGCATGGGGATGAACTGAGGACAGAAAACATCAGCATTCAGTGACACCATACGCTGAATAAAACACTTCACTCGGCTGATAATTCACACCAAAATACTTGGGCTCTGTTTTATAAAATGGCACATTTGCACTTGAATGGAACACACGCTATATCTGCGTCAATCATCACTGCCAAATCCACCCCAGTGCCGTCGTCAACAGGTAAAGGAAGGCTGACATTTGCAGTTTGGCACGATTAGAGACTCTACATTCACCCCACTGTGTGCCAGCTGAACCTGCTCCTCATTATGAATATGGAAACCCACCAGGATTTGAGATACTCTTGAAGCGAGACCTTTAAGATCTGTTTAATTAGCCGTCCTCCGAGTTAAAGAAATTTGGAGTCCAAACACGCACGTTATACGAGTTTAAAAAGCTTTAATGCCGCGTGACGGGACTTTACCTGTAGAACTGGGGCGAGGAAGATGGAGACTCCGGTTAGGACAAAGACAAGGATTCCTGTCAGTCGCTGTTCCCTTTGTAGATCAGAAACATGAAGAAGGAAAAGAAGAAGAAGAAGAAGAAGAAGAAGAAACTCAACTCCAGGCACAGTATATTGTTGCTGTATTCTGGATTTTGATTGGTTACATCGTGTTGCTTTAATTTCCTAAAACAATGCACTCATGCTTATACCTTATTGTTTCTATAGTAACCACTTACAGCACATTGTAGCAGTTAATATGCTGTTTTATTTTTTTATCTTAACAACTTCACCAGCGTGAACAATGGAATATAAGTACTGTTATTATTAAGGCTTTCCATATTAATTATTAAAAAAATGACTTTCCGTCTTTAAGTAAGAATTGTAATTGGTGGCAAATTGATTTGATTGACGTTGATAACATGCAAAAAAAATGTAGAAACTCAGCGTTCGTCATATCGACCGGAGTTAACCTTTTTTTTTTTTTTTCTTTAATTAAAAGTGCATGAAAAATCCCCCCAAGAAAGGTCTTAAGAAATCTAGAACCATAAATCATCCAAGGAACCATTAAAAGACCCTTCTTTTTTTTCTAAGATAAATGTCTGAGTGCACCAGTAAGCAGTGTTGTTTTTTTCCACCATTTTTCAAAAACGGTTACACTTTTTCTCCAAATCCCTGACATTCAAATTTGTCAGATTCGTTCCACCATTTTTTTACTCATACTCATTTACTCATTGTTTTTTATTTAAACATACAGTCCGTGGAATACAGTTTTAAAGTTAACTTTTTACCAAAATGAATGATGTGATTTAAATTTGATTACAATTTCCGAACAAAGTTTAAATCGGGTTTATTTTTGTTTTTAATAACCGAATACTGCCTAAGGTATCTGAGTAAAAAGATTTGGAAAAACTTCTGCAGCTTCATGAACTCTGTATATATTGTTCTGAACCAAACCACAAAACAAATACCACAGAGGGCAGAAAGCACTGTGACAGAAAGCACTGTGAAAGAAAGCATTGTGAGCATGTAAACATTACCTCACACCCAGAAACTGTGGCTGCTCTCCAGGGGCGTTGGACTCGCTCTCCATTTTAAGCGAGTCGATGTGAGCGATGGAGATGACTGTAGCTGCTACATACCATGGCAGGCCCATCAAAGAGCAGGCAACCATCAGGACACCCACCCAGAACAGGTCTAAATGGTACCCACACCCTTTCTGTTTGAAAGGGACAAAAAAGGGGGGGGGGGGGTTAAGATACTGCAGCTTGTGTGCTGAAAACAAATGTTTCTGATTTCATACTGACTCTAACCTGTCCAGAGATTGTATCATATACAACCTCTTACTGCCATAAAATACTATCACGTTCATATAAAATGTGAACACTTTCAAAAATGCTCTCACGTTCCCCCCAGAAATTCTCACATTCAAAACAAAAGCTCCCATAAAGACACCTAATTCTATTAAAATCACATAAAACTATCAATCGTTCACAGGAAAAGCTTCAATATGCAATAAAAATGCGCTCGCATTCACATAAAAGCTCTCGCATTCCAACAGAAATTCTCACATTTAAAACAAAAGGTCTCAAAATTACACCCAAATTCTCAAATTCATATAAAAACACTCACTCGTTCACATACAAAGCTGTAATATTCATGAAAAATGCTCTCACATTCACATAAAAGCTCTCACATTCATATAAAATGCTTTCGCATTCCCACAAAAATTCTAACATTTAAATCAAAAGCTCTGATAATGACACTTAATTCTCTTAAATGTATATAAAACATTTGAAAGTTCACATGAGAAGCTCTAATATGGAATATCGCATTCCAACAGAAATTCTCACATTCAAAACAAAAGGTCTCAAAATGACACCTAAAGCTTTCACATTCATATTAAACAATCTCCCGTTCACATGCAAAGCTGTAATATTGATGAAAAATGCTCCTGCATTCACATAAAAGCTCTCACATTCATATAAAATGCTTTCGCATTCCCTCAAAAATTCTAACATTTAAAACAAAAGCTCTGATGATACTTATTTCTCTTAAATTTATATAAAACACTTGATTGTTTCAATATGCATTAAAAATGCTCTTGCATTCACAAAAAAGCTCTCACATTCATATAAAATGCTCTCACATTCCCACAGAAATTCTCACATTTAAAACAAAAGGTCTTAAAATTACACCTAAAGCTCTCACGTTCATATAAAAACACTCTTATTCACATGTAAAGCTGTGATATTCAGGACAAACGCTCTCGCATTCATGTAAATGCTGCTGCATTCATAAAATGCACTCACATACTGTACATAAAAAATGCTTTCATATTCATCATATAAATCACTCTTGCCATCACATAAAAAAAGCTCTCGCATTCATATAAAATGCACTCGCAGTTGCATGAAAAAAGCTATTATAAAAGACTCACATTCGCATTAAACAGTCTGACCTTCGTATCAAAGCTCTTGTATTTATATAAAAAGTCTTACATTTATATAAAACACTTTTGCATTCTCTTTACATAATTAAGTAGAAATTCATTTAAAATGCTTTCCAATTTCTTAAAACTTAAAACCACATTTACATAAAATGTCCTTCTTTTCATGCAAATCACATTCTTACACTCACAAAAAATTACTTTCGCATCTACTATTCTCACCTCAAACATACAAAGCTTTCACATTTAATTTAATGTCAGTTTGTGGAAATGAAATCATTCACCTTCAGTTTGTTCTCTTTCCTGTTGACGATGACGGCGCTGATCTGCTGATCCATGAATATGAGGATGGTGACCAGGAGAGCGGGAACGAAGCTAGCCAGATAAACCCACCACGGATTCTTCCCAAAAGGCATGACGATCCAGCCGCGGTCCGGACGTGTGGGCTACGTGACGGAAAACAACAGAGAAATTTAACTGAGATTAAATTCAAAGTGAGAATCAAAAGAAAATGTGAGAAGACTCAAAAGGAAATGTTCCAGATCTTTAGTAAAGGATTTGAACAAAATGTGAGAGCATTTTATAAGAATGTGAGAGCTTTTATGTTAATGCTAGAGCATTTTTGTATGTGAATGAGTGAGTGTTTTATAGGAACCTGAGAGCTTTGGATGTAATTATGAAAGGGTTTGTATTTGACTATAAGAATTTCTATAGAAGGGCATGAAAATTATATATAAATGTGAGAGCTTTCATGTGAATGCAAGAGCATTTTTTTTAATATTATAGAGAATTTAATGTTGCAGAATGTTCAAGAAACAAGTTAGTTCCTGTTATCACTTGTGTTCACAGCTTTTTTGTAGTCTACATGAGTGTAAAATACATGTGTAAAGTGTGTGTGTGTGTTCTATTTCACCTTGAACTCAGTGGGCACGATCAGTTTAGGAGTCTTCAGCCCCATAAGCATGTCCAAACCCACAAACGTCATGATGGACATGAAGATGGAGAAGTCACTGATGAGCTTCCTGATCTAAAAAAAACAAAACAAAAAACAGCAGGCCACCAACGAGCACATCAGTATTCCATTTTCTCATGGATGCATCTGTCCAAGTCTTTTTTATCACCTTGAAAAAGTGAGTTTCCCGCTGCTCAGTGGGCGAATATCCAAAAAAAATACCGTAGACGTTACTGTAGAAACTTCTTGACAGCTGATGTTTATTCCATGCTTTAAATCCCAAATGTTAGGAGTCAGATGCAGTGCAACTTTAGCCATCCCTGTTGCCATAGCAACCAACAAAATACTTTATTTTATCTAAATAAATCCATATCTTGAGCCGTGATGCTGTAGAACTCAAAATTCTGAGATGAAAGATCTTTTTTTTTTTTTTTTAGATATCTCTTAATAATTTAGGAATTTTCTGGCTTAAAGATTTTATTTTTATGTGTGTTTTTAAATTTTTTTTTATTTATTTGCTGTTGTGAACATTAGTTGAATTAAAAAATATACATGTCATTGCTTGAACCCAAGACCATTTGTGCAATCGTACATGCTCTATTGTTCATTATATGTTATATAGTGTTTACACCAATCAAAAATCTGGTCATTTAGCAATATTTATATATTAAACAAAAACAATTAAAATAAAAAAATAAAGAGAAGATAGACCCCAGAAGGTCTTTTCCTCTCTTGCTGTACTGAACTCCATTAATGGCACCCCATACTTTATATTGTATTTAATTTTGGACTAATTTGGAGTTAACTGACCTTCAGAATGTTGGTGCAGATTTACTCTCACAATTTATAATTCACCTCAAACTCGGAGTCATGTACCAGACTTCAATCCCCAGAGAACCTAAAGCTGTAATTGGTTTCTAATCAGGTTAATGTTGCTCTCGTGTCTCCCGATGTTTGTCTACAAAGTATGAGCAATTGGCGACTTTCCAACCTCTTCCCTGTGCCAGAATTTCCAATTAAATGTGGGCGGGGCTTGTTTTGGGTGAAGCTTATGGAAGACGTTTTTGGAATCAGTGCGTTTTTGAGCTAACACTTTAAACTGGCTCGAATGGCACATGTAAGGATTCTCCCAGCATGCATCGTTATTTAGAGTGTAGGAAAGAGGGCTGTCATTATAGAATATCAGGCCACGCCCACATGTGTTTTCTGAAAATGAAGGGACTCAAATCAGATCAAATAAAAAACAAAAAAAAATCCTTTTTCTCTCTCTCTCTCTCTCTCTCTCTCTCTCTCTCTCCTACCCTTCATCATCCCTTGCTCGCACCTTAGTAGGAAAGTAGCGGCTAAATTTGAACTTCTTCAGTGAGACGGTCATGGAGTAGGTGCCGAAGAACAAGATAAAGGACATGAGCGCTAAATCCGGGACGAACTTGCAGGAGCTTCCCACCAGCTGGCCGCCGTATTTGAGACACTCTTTCTTGCTGAGCTGACTCCAGTCAAGAGCTGTTATATTCATCTGGAAGAACATGACACAGAGAGAGAGAGAGAGAGAGAGAGAGAGATGGACATGAGGTCAGGATGAACGTGCGGTCCATTCATAAAATGAAGATAAAAACCCTGAAACACAAGCTTCAATCCTCTTTCATCATGAGACCTTTTCAGACTCGGCCCATTTGAAAGCGTTTAAAGACATGAATCAAGAGATTGTGAGGCTCCAAACCCTTCAGGCAGCACAAATCTTAACTTAAAACATTTTTTTAACAGAAAGAGAGAAGCACTTACACCAAAGAGAGCAGACGTATTATCGGGCACTGGAACTACAGCACCGAAGAGCAGTGAAGCCACTAGACAAACAAGAGAGGTAGGGTAGAGGGAGAAAGAGAAAATAATAGGAATTAGCAGGATGGAGGAAAGAAACAAATTTGTGATGGGAATTGCAATTTGTTGTTCATTTGCATCACATCTGTGTGCTACTAAAGCCAACAGCTGGGCTTGGAATAGAAATTACAATCAGGGAATTTTAATTGTGGGCTTCAAAATCTCTGAGTGGAGAGAGAGAGAGAGAGAGAGAGAGAAACAGAGAGAGAGAGAGAGAGAGAAGAAGAAGACACCTTTGAATTTCATTCGCATGCAGCATGAGGCAGATAATACGGCATCTACCTTTGATTAAAAAAACATGTGTCAGACATGGACGAATCCTAAAAGGGCAAACAGCAATCAAAAGTCTATAGGAAAAGTCTCAAGAGATCAGCAGACTTCACTTATACCACAGCACTGGATTTTGATTGGACGCCAGGACTTGAATGGTGGACTGTCCTCATATTCACACATCTTCATATTTAAATAATTTGCTGCACGTTTATGTCATATTTAACGGCCTCCATTGTCAGAACAATCAGCAGCAACTATACATTTACGGTATAAGTGATAAAAGCAGATATTTCACAGTGTTAAATGTAACCATAAATTAATAAAAAGTACTTTTCATTCAACATTAGACAGAGTGAAAGGCTTGTATAGGAAAAGAGCTGACTGGAAAAAAATGGTTGTGGTTAAAAATCCAGGGAACTAGAAGGAGGGAAGTGGACTGATAATGATAATGACGGGTGATACTCACACATGCGAAACGGTGGCCATGTTTGCAGCGAAAACAAGCACAATGCAAATCAGTTACAATAGATATAAAGACACGGCTACTTCTAACCCAAGAGGAAATGTTTTATAGAAATGTATCAATATTTCTGCATAATTCAGATCATTTCACAGTGAAATGTTAGTTAGCTGAACCTCAAAGGTTTTCTGCCTAACCAGCTATGATTCATAAACCATTTATTTCGAGATATGTTTAACTTTCTGATTTACAATGTTTACAATATGGTTTCCGTTAGACATTTTAGATTTATTGTGGGAATAATGGACAACAGAACAACTAGAGAAGTCTTGCTAGAAAGTCTAGCTAGCAATGTAACCATCCATCCATCTAACCATCTACACAGCAATAATAGCATTTGTTTAGAATTAACACTTGAAACTTGGGAGATTTACGAACTTCATGAAACAATTTTAGTGTCCAAATGTTTACTTATAATATAAATTACTGCTTGGTTGCTTTGCTGAATTCCTAACTATATTATACGAGTAAGAGCGAAGGGTTACATCAATATTTATTTGAGGAAACTTACTTGGATTTAGAATTGGGTTAAGTTGATTATCTTTTCCATTCACATTATCCAAAACAGATTTAAACTACATCAAAACTAATAATGACCCAGACTTCCAAGACACAACTTCACGCATCCACGCTAACTCAATGTAACCCTACTCCAAGAAAGGACTCACTCGTATCTGGAGCGACACATTCACACTTGTAGGAGGTGATGAAGTCAGGCTGAAAGTCGGTGTTGATGGGGTAGTAGCTGAAGGAACCAGCCATCTTCTTGATGGCATCTGAGATGAAGATGAAGGAGATGAGGCTGGAGAATCCTTCCTCGGTAAAGCGTGTCATGTATTTGATGATGTAGCTGGCATCAGTGGCCACCAGGAAGAAGCACTGGATACAGGAGTGTATGCCGACCCACAGCCTCAGCTCCATGTAGTCCATGCTGCTGCTCCTGGGACGGGATCAATAAATCTATATTGAGACACTCAAGGAAAATTCAGGAGTTTAATGAATGTTATTCCTGAAATTACTCTTCTTTCCATCATGGACAACACAAGCTTGAGCAGTTATTGAGCAATACAAGATGAAAAGCAATCGTTTCTATGAGATATATACAAAACAGCTGTAAAAGTTCACACATCTAGTCCAAAGTTTTGAAGTTTTATAAGAGCTTAATCACTGCTAGCTCAATAAAGAAAATATACTAGGTACAGAACCGCAATTACATAGGCAATAACGTTAGAAAAACAGCATAAATCTTTGAGTTAATGGGCGATGTTTCAGATTCTAATGGAACAGTGTTTTTTTAAAGGTGAGCTGTGGGCTGTTAAGACTCAGAGTTTTGAATTATAAAACAAACAAAAATAATCTGTGTACTATGTGTGGAATAAAAGCCAAAAGCATCCTTTTCGAATGAATTTTTCTTTCATTTCAAATCAGGCCATGAAAAAATAAAGTCGAGACTCTTGACTGGCACTATCAGCTTTCCAAATGAATATTAATACACTCACAGTTTGCTCATTAATCATTGATTGGGTTGAACGTCAAAGCCAAATTGTGGCAGAACCACAGGGAAGCCATTTCAAACTCAAATTTATGAATTAAAAAAAAACAAACAAACAAAAAAAATCTGCCTCAGCTCAACTCCAGATTGTGGAGAGCCTGACGAACTACTCGTATTCATGCAGGTAACAAATACTTCGAATCAGGAGGCAAATTAGTCACGGCTGAATGAAAGCCGCTGTGCCTGCAACAGGAGACTGATGAATACCTGCTGGTGTGATGGATCTATGCCGAGCTTGAGACACAAAGATCTCTTGGAATAATTAGAGTCAGAAAGCAGAGCAGGGGTCAAAGCTTCTTTAATTCATTTTTTCTGAATGTATGAAGTGAGTGAGCACAATAATAGTAATGACACCCTTTACAAGAAGGAAGAATGTCATGCGCGGCATTCTTTCATTGTTTAGTCACCATTTTGTTGTTTTTTTACCTTTCTGTGTACCTTTCATTTGCACTAAATTTAAAATCGGCTGCGTCATGAAACCGCTTGGTGATTATGAAGAAAACCGGGGCTGCCAAAACTTTTGGAAATTTGGTGGGAAATATCCTCTTTCAGGTCTCAGTGTTTGTTATTCATTATCTGTGTGCTTTTGTTTATATTTTGCCATGTTAAATTGGTTTTGTTTTCCCATTGTGTGCACCTGTTAAGTGCTAGTTAGTCTGTAATTAACCTGCTGTTTCTTTGTTCAATGCCAATTTTTTTCATGAATTTCTTTTCCTTTTACATGAGTATTAACAACAGAGCGAGACACAAATGGGACAATCCAAACAATCAGTGGGGAAAAACAGGAAGAGCTCTTACTTGCTGAACTCATAAAGCAGCTTCTCAAAGATGAGTATGGGCCCAGTGGAGCTGAGGATGATGAGGGGTTGACCGCCAAAAAGGCAGAAGACTGTGCCTGCTAAGGCTGTACCCAGGAAACTCTCCATTACCCCCTGAGGGAAAGCAAGAGAGACAGAAAGAAAGGGTGAGAGACATTCTGCTCTTCTGGAATAAACCAAAATAAGAATAAGAAAGAGGAGGAGACCACCACTGGGTTTGAAAGTATGACATTACTATAAATTGGCCCATAAAGTTCAGTGGTTTACCTGGTAATTGTCTGTTGCATCTCCCAGCAGGCCACCAAAGGTAATTGCGTTGGTGATGCAGCCCAGGTATATAAAGAGCACGGCTGAGACCGACTGGATGTTAAAACCCTCATAAAAGTCACTGGGATACCAGGGTATTTTCCTCTTGATGTCCAGGAACAGACCTCCACAAAATCTATCATCCACACACACAGGTTTCTAGTCTAAGCCTCAGACATCAGAAGTTTTAAAGTTGTCATCTGGTTGGATTCTACAGGATATTTGGGAGACATCTGTGTCTTTTTTAAAAGTCCACCTTGGAACAAAGCTAGAATGACCCTCTATTTTCCTCATGGAAGAATTAAAATGTCCTGTGAGACTGAACGCTTAAGAGGATCAGCTAAATGCTGGATTTTCCAAATGATGTATGGTTCATGTTATGGACTCATTCATTTGCACGACTTCCTTACATGAACAATCTACGACTACATATCATCTGTTTTTGGAGGGACATTGACTTTACATTTACATGTCCCTAATTATGACCATAAACAAAATAAACTGTGATTGATGATTTACATTCCAGTCAGATGCCCTCTTGGGTGGTATTTGGCCAATAAAAGCTGCTCTGGAATCCAGACCTTCTGGCGTCATTCTGAAGCTCTGGCTATGAGAGACTAACAGGTTTCTAATACATAATTCAAAAGAGGTTTTCAGAATACACCACATTAAAAACAGAAAAAAGACAAGGAGAAGGAGAAGGAGAAAGGACAGACAGGCAACGAAAACAAGAGATTTTTCTGAGAAGAGAATAGTAAAGAACAGCACAGTATGCTGGCCTTCTGTTTGCTCTAATGCATTTTCCAGTCACTTGTTTTTTATGGCCATATTTATCACCTTAAAATCGCCCCCTCTGCACGGTTTGGAGCCATCTCCAATTATTTGCACTCTCCAGACTAGCCTTGCAACTGGCAAGTGAGTGTTTTAGTGTTTTAAAGGGACTTCTTCAGCCTGAAGCACACTCCAGTCCATCATAAGCCTGCTAACTGCCATGACACTCCTGAGGGATAATTGGAACTCACCTGCCCGTGTATGCCAGCTCTTCACCGAGCTCATGCGGCACAGGCATCTCCTCATCCTCAGCAGTACCGCCCCCGGCTCCCACAGTGCCGTTCATCTGGCCCAGCTCGTTCAGAGAGAACACCGACTTTCTGTATCAGGGAATAAGTCCAGAGACTTGAAGTAGCTGAAGGATAAATGGCGCAGTAAATGGATAATCATTAACTATAAGCTTTCTGATTCACAGCGCAGGCATGCCGTGGGCAATTAGCAAGTCATTTTCATGCGAGGTTCAAGCTCGACAAACCTCATTCACATACAGATACATTATGCAGGAATGAGCATAAAGTGGCTTGGATTTTCCACCTTTGATGCTTCTGATTACAAATAATGCCAAGAACCATGACTTCTTATTCACAGACACCCCCTAGACTATACAAAACCACTAGCAGACTGCTCATGGTCAGGGAAAACATGCAGTCTCAGAGCATAAAATCAATATACAGTGACCACAGCCATGCTCATAATGTGGGTTTGGTGTAAAGGATCAATTACAAAACAGCCCTGCAGCACAACAAATGTTGTTAAAAAGCCCATCTCCATAACTATATTCTCCAGAATATCCTGGCTTTACCTCTTGTCAGCAGATGGCACTTTTTTGGGTGGTTCAATGCGGATTTTAGGGTCCCACTCGCCAGGTGGAAGCACAGTCACCTCATCCAGGAATTCATCAATGCCTGCAATCAGGTCCTCTCGGTCCCGGGCCTTATATGCCACATCACTAAAGAGCTGAAGATAACGCTTGCAGAGTTACTTTCCTGATGTTTGTATCTTTGCTGGATTTATGCTTGATTTTTCAGATTTGCTTCTGAATTTTTGGAAAGAAGATTCTGTTCATACTTACATCATCCACCATAAGTGTAGCAATAGCACGGCCAATTTCATTGTAGGACTTGGCTTTGCCAGGAGGGCCCAGAAGCACAAACAAAAACCTGTAATACGAAAAGTTAAATTTAAAAAAACAAACTTACTTTTCAAATTGGATATCTCGACGTCTGTATTCTTATGGTTGCCAAACAATTAAAAAAAAAAAAGTCAAACTGTACATGATAAGCATGGATTAATATCGTAAGGAATGACAGTGGTGTTAACTGGAGGGCAGCAGGACCTTGGTATAGACTGGTAACAGAGGCTCCATCTGGGCACCAGGACCTAGATCCAGAGTGGAAGTTGTAGTAATATATGGGGACTTGGATCTTGGTATGGAACGGTGAATATGTTATTATATTACATATTATAATATACATATATTAATATAATATATTAATACCTTAATACAGAGTGGTATATGTGGTAATTGGTGGGAATCGGGACCATGCTCTGGAGTGGTACATGTAGTACTTGGTGGGTACAGGGACTTTGAAAGACAGTGGTAAATGTGGTACTTGGTGGCAAGTGGGATCTTGAAAGAGAGTGGTCATAGTGGTACTTGGTGAGAAATGGGACTTTGGTATGAAGTGGTAAATGTAGTACTCTGTGGGTACAGGGAACTTAATATTAAGTGGTATATGTGGTAATAAGTGGCAACTGAGACCTTGCTTTGCAGTGGTACATGCAGTACTTGGTGGGTAGAGGGACTTGGTGGAAAAATTGGTAAATGTGGTAGTTGGTGGTAAGTGGGTTATTGATAGAGAGTGGTCATAGTGATACTTGTGGGTACTGAGACCTAAAAACAGAGTGGTACAAGCGGTCCTTAGGGAAAATTGGAACATTGAGAGAGAGATTGGTAAACATGGTATTTGATCAGTACTAAGACCTTGGTACCGACCAAGTATTGCATATTTTATTCCATACTAAGATTTTGGTGCCAAGCAGCAAGTGCAGAATGGTAAATCTTTCATTACATGGGCACTGGGACACGAATGGTACAGAATAGTAAGTGTGGTTTTGATTTTGAATGCAGTATAAATGTAGTACTTGGTGGGAAATGGGATAGTGATAAGCATTGGACATCGTTGTACCTGGTGGGCACTGGAACTTCAGTCAGACCTCCTAGTGTCGTGGCTTGTGCAAGTCGTACAAAGGCCACAAAGGGTTTGTCAAGGAAGTCCACCTCACCCACAAGTACGTTGGAGGCCTCTGCATCCCTGGGGATCTTCTTCATGAACTTGTTCTTTAGCTTCATTCATAGTTAGCAAAGATAATGTCAGATATAAAGATTGGTTATACTGACAACATACTCATCCTTCCAGTTTCTGCATCTTGTCATCATGTATTTATTTTAAATTTATACCCTGAGGGCAGTTTCCTATAAGCCAGAAGATAAAAAGTAGTTTTTCCTCACAGTCATGTGCACTTCTGGGTTCCTGTAGCAGTTTCTATTATAATTCTAATTACCCAGAATCTAATTATAACTGCTTGAGCACACTCCGAAAAAGGTTGACAAATGTATTCTCGTTTTTATCTAAAACTTCTTCCGAGCTTAATCAACATCAGAAAGAAGGTGATTATCTTTGTAATCGAATTCTGAAGTGCTTTTCTGTACCCGTATGAAAACCGTTATACTATTTTCACGAGATCTTAATACACACTGCGCATGTTTTATTCAACACCCTTCAAATTCATGTGGAATATGAACCGGCATTTTATTTCTTTTCTATTATTTTTTATTACCCCAATCTCCTTATCAGGGATTTCCACAGCACTCACAATTAATATACATTACCTGCCAAGGGAATACATTATAGGGTGATGCTTCAGTCTGGTTGAACAGAAATAAAGCAGGGTATGTGAGAGGCACGAGGATGAGGCACACTTATTCTCCAATGGAAAATCAATACTGACTCTGATGCAAAATGCAAAGCTAACCACATTATCATTAACGAGCCACATCTCGGCAACACGTAATGCATACCTCTCTCTTATTTTGAACTTTCGCAGAGTGAAACCGCTGATCTAGGATAACATTTTGCCTTAGAGATGTAAAAGCACTTTTTTTGGGGTTCTGGTTTCAAAAATATTGGCACCCTCTGCAATTCACCATCAAGTTCTTATGAGAATTGTTTTTTTACCTCCAAAAAGTACCATAGTTTGTATGGAAGAAATAGTATTTAAATATGAATCATATATTCTGCCAAATGGGTGTGGTCTCTTCCAGGGTGACTCCACCCCTATTCACAAGGCTATTCAGGCTATTCTGGCCATGTTAAGCGTTTCCTCTAATTACTGAGACATCTGTGTATATATTTCAGTCTAGAATTTGTATTCAATCTTAAGCTTAACACTCCTCTGGAGATCAGTTTAGCAGCTAAAGCATGAAAGGCACCTGTGCGAAAGCAATAAAGCTCAGTGGAAAATGTTTACTTTTGAATGAAAAAAATAAGATTGAAGGTTTGTTTCTATGTGTTTATGTATAAATAATGTTTACAAGGCTTTGCTACTGAAAAGTGAACAAGAAATCGTCTAGTTGCCATGACAGTCATGCAGTAACCCCTGTGTGCCTGTTTAAAGAGTTTGTGTGTGTGTGTCAGAGTGTGTGTCATGATTATAGATGATTATAGTAGATGTCTGTAGTGATACCGTATTTAGACTAACATCCTTAAATGTTCTCATAGACACACACACACACATTTTATTAAGATGTGCTTTACCTGGTCGGTGCTTGGCGTGTCTGTAATATCGTTCATACTTCTGCTCTGGGCATGTCCTGTAACGTGCAAAAATAAATCCACACAAATCAAATTCTACTTTCATATTCATGTTAACACACTGAAACCAATACCGCAGATGGTTATTAATATTTGTACAGTTCTATTCCCAGTAATGAGGAAAGTCTAATAAAGGAAATGAAACAGAACTCATTCATAGCATAAATCAGTATCATTTAGAAATATTCACTCACGTTTTAGTTGCAAACCTGCATGTGGAATCTAATTAGCCAAGAATTACACACCTAATTTCATTTGCGCATATGCTGAACCACAATGCCGTGGACAAATCAGAAGCTAGAGCCATCTGGTTTTCTGCCAAGTTGCTATCTGAAGCTCAAAATCGATTGTCCAAATCTAAAATAACTTGAATGGGTTGCGTCTGAAATATTCTTATGTGTCTTTTTTTTTTTTTTTTAAAAAAAAGGTCTTGATGAAAGGATGACGTACGAAGACGGCCATAGCTGCCTCCATGTTTGCTGTGCAGATCCTCTATGGAGCGATTGAAGCTGCCAGTGGCTGCTGGACCACGGGCTGGAGTACGACCTGAGACAGGACCATCAAAATAAATACGGAATTAGAATTAGAAACCATCTACTGTCCAGTCTGTGAAGGTTCTCGCACACACAGAACCCTTTTATGGTACTAAATTGAACCTTTTTGTCTAAGTGTGTGATGAATAAAGGGGTTATTTACAGGAGGCGGAGTCTACTCACTGGGGGTGGAGCTGCCTTTGCCAATGTCGGCCAGTGAGCGGTGGATGGGTTTCTTGGTCTGGTGTCTGTGTTTCCTCAACAGCACAAAGCTGATCTTGTCCCTCAGCTCCGGATTGACCATGCCCTCCTCGATGTGGCGCTCGATGATGTCATCTGTCAGGAAGCGAGCAGGATGGGAAGACCAAAAAAAGATGTGAAACACTTTGTTGAATCAAGTCAAGTGTTTTAAAGCAGATATAACAATAGGCCACTTTTTCCCCAAAGTTTATATTATATATATATATATATATATATATATATATATATATATATATATATATATATATATATATATATATATATATATATATATATGATTCCCACCCACCAATCAGCTCTCCCTAATCCACCACAGCTAAGGAAACCACAGGGAAAGGAAAGTGCAATCAGCCCTCTTCCGCATACATGAGCTCACAGACGCCTGTGATGCTCTGTGTTTGACAGGAGAGCTTGAGTATGCATGGCCCTTCCACCCAGACAGCACAGCTCTCTTGTCATGTATAACTGAATAGACCAGTACTTTAACTTGACTTTATTAAGGTGAGAAACTGAAGAAAATTCTGGAACGGTATCAGTCAGGGTTTAGTTATTGGCTATTATCAAATTTGTTAAGAATGAAATGGAAATAATATTATAGCACAAATATGGTACATCAGATAAAAGGAGATAAGAAAGGGTTTCCCGGCAAAGGGGGTAAATACTTATGCAATCAGTTATTATTTGGTATATAATCATGACACCATCTCACTCAAGCCCCTTTTTGTTCCAGGTTGTTACACTACAGACTGTGGGAACCTTCAGGAGGGTGAATACTTATGCAAGACACCAAAACCTCTTCCTCACCGACGATCTGGGGCAGCGAGTATCCGTCCAGGTCCAGCAGCACCACGCCGGTCTGCAGACACGTACGCAGCTCGAACAGGCTGTGCAGAGACAATGTGGAGACGTGCGGCTTGCTCCAGCGCTCTCCACCTTCTTCAACCTTCTCCTCGAACTTCACCCACCTGAGAATACACACACACACACATACAGACACACACACGCACGTCTCACTGACAGGACAGGAGGAGCAGTGTGCTGCACTGCTACATTAATTTGCACTGGCAACCTGGTGTTTGTTCTTTATTCAAGGTGCTGTCTTCGAATTAGACGTGTGTGTGTGTGTGTGTACGTGTGTGTGTGTGTGTGTGTGTGTGAGACCTAATACCTGGCTGACTCCCTCCATTCCAGCTCATCTCCCTCATGTTGGAGTGTATCCATCTCGGTGAAGAGAGTGGGCGTGGGCATGGCATCTTCATCGTCTCCTAAAATATACCTCAGACGTTCTGCAGCCGGGGACACTTAAGAACCACACACACACACACACACACACACAGAGAGAGAGAGGGAGAACGCTGATTAAAATTCAGATGCACTCATGAAAAAAGATAGAGTATGTGTATAAAGGCTGATCTTCTTAAATGTCCCTTCAACACATGCATGTAGGAAGGAGTCTCCAGTGTCTCCAGTGTCTCTCAGTAACATTTCTGGAAATCTCCCAATTAACAAGTTCCTGCTAAACCAGTTTAGAGCGAGGTAACATTTAAACCGTCCTCATAATGAGCACAGGTCTGCTTTCGCATGTCCTGACTCAAGCGTTATAAATTATCCGCCTGACAGGCAGCTTAGCGCGAAGCAGATGTTGTGAAAGCTGCTTGTACTCATGAAACATGCAACTTCGACTCATTACTGTGTCAGAGAGCAAGCGTGTCGGATCAGACGCTTTTTTAGAAGCAAATCCCTGCAGGATTCAGAGATTTTTTTAGAGTGTGACAGAAAGACGAAGCTTTTTTTCTTAATTTTAGCACAATTCTCAGCTTTTATTATTTTATACCTTTTTTCTCTTAGCTGAATCTCTACAATCTAAATTATTTGCCACTTGGGCAGTGATTGAGATGTTGAACCCTGACATGAAATTTTCCACTTGTTATGTTGCCAGGTTTTCATTTTTGCTTCATTTTGTTCTTGGTCTTTTTGTTCCAGAAACGCTGGTTTCAGCCTTTCTTCTAAAACTTAATCACAGACTCAGAGACTCAGGACTGGAAAATTATAGTGCTGAAGTAGCTTTTTAGTCCATTTCTACTACTTTTCTCAAGTATTACAGAAACTGCAAGCTCTTAATCAAGTAAACTATCAAAGAGCAAAAACTTTTTCATTTTTAACCTTGGACTTGAGCATGAATTATTTATCTTGTGCAGAATTGCTTTCTCTTATTTAAATAACAAGTGTTTTAAATAACAAGTCGAGCTTGAGAATAAGAATGAGCATCCGAGTTCTTTTTTTTTTTTTACTGTATTTGGTGAAGATTAAAGTTTTCCTGTGTTAAAAAAACCCCACAAGATCTGTCTTAATCAAATCTAAAATATATATATATATATATATATATATACAGTTTATGTATCATGTTGAATTATGTTATGTTGCTGAAACCTGCTAGCTTGTACTAATTTTCTTTCGTAATTGCTCATTCCAACAGGGATATTTTTCAGAACTGAAAGGATGAAAAAAATAATAAATAAAATATCAGGAAAAATCAGCCCAAGCGGATTTATAAATAAATAAATAAATAAATAAATAGCATAGCATAGCATAGCATAGCATAGCATAGCATAGCATAGCATAGACAATTGTAATCTAGGGCTGTAAAAAGTGATTCTTTTCCCGATACGTTTTTTTTAATTATGCTCATTAAATACAGGACACTTGACATGGGCTCACTAAAAAGCAAAGATTAGTTGGTGAAATAAAAACAGGAAATAAAACGCTAATTTCACTAAGCATCAGCTAAAAAAAACACAGACAAACAAACAAACAAAAGCACAGCTGAAGCACTCGGTCAATCCTACACACTGTCTGGGCAAGGAGATGCTGCTGTCAATCATGCCACAATCAGACACGCCCACACACACTTCTGATCCAGCTGAAACTAGTCATTTTTTTTGTCTTTAGTCATGACATGTTTATGTTCCCATCCCTTTACCTTTCGCATCATCCTGAGAGTTTAATCAGCCAGAAATAAACCTCTGGACCCCTAAGCGGAGTTGAGAGCCGAGCTCAGCGTTTGGAAAGGACCCTGGACTGGAACCTTTACAGAGAGCTCTGCTGAGTGACGAACAAATCCTGCTGCCAGAGACCCAGAAATCACAGCCAACCCTGAGGGTCTGCCAGGAGGATAATAGTTCTTACAAGATTCTGGGCTTGATGATCAGATTGATAAAGGTTGGAGGTTTTGGAAGGTTTTTTTTTTTAATGATGTTTTAGTGACATCAAGCTGGAGCTGTATTGAAAGCTGTGGTTACTATAGAAACAAAGAATTTAACAGATTGGCATAGATACAAGAATACATTACAAACAAAACAACAGACATAAAACCACTTCCTGGTTTTCTCAGATCAGGCTAAACAATAAATCTGTTTCATTTTTAAATCTGAAATGTTAAACCTGTATTTAATGAAGCTTGGTGGTTTTTTCATTTCTTTTCTTTTTCTATTTAGGCCATAGCGTAATTGTTGAAACCAAAGTGAACTCTAATTAGGTCTGTGTTGTTAGGTCTGTGAAAGCAGGCCTGAGGGGATCAATAACATTGAATGCTGCATTGATGGAAAAAAAAAAACCCAGTCACATTATTGTCTTTGTTTCCCACCGCAAAAATAAAAGTGGTAAATGGCTAAAAGACTGAAGGACTAGCGAAAATCGTAAATATGCCACTTGAGCATTGAATCAATGAGACGTTTATTCATCGCGTCATTGATTAGCAAGACCAAAAAATAAATAAAGAAATGTTTGTCCAGTTTTCTAAGAATGGCCAGCAATTAAGATGTAAAATTGAGGAGCATCATTGCTGAGCCAATTAGCTACTACATCAGGAGTGAATTACAGTCTGTTTTCCGAAGACGGTTCGAAGACGTGGAGAAGGAATCAATGGCAATGTTTCATCTGTTTACACGATCAGCTTGTGAACTTAAGTCATGAACTCGCTTTGATTGTTCGATATTTATCATCTCCACCATCGCTTCATATCCATTCAGAACCGCTTTTTCTTAGTCACGACACACTGCCTGACAATTACAGGCTGCTTCATTTAATTTCTTTATCTAGATTTATTTCAGTCATAATTCTTCTTCGGGAAAGAGACTCGTGTCTTCCTCTGTCTGTGCAATCAGAGGGATTTCTGACACATCAAACTATTTTTAGAGAATCGTTTTAGCAAATCAATTTCAGTGAATCAATTTCAGTGAATCATTTTTAATGAGTCATTTTCAGTGAATCGATTTCAATGAATAATTTTTAATGAATCCTTTTCAGTGAATTGATTTTCGTGAATCATTTCTAAATTTACTAATAATTAAAGTTTTATTGGACCAGCCTTACAAAGTTTGTGCTAATTTCTGAACTAATTGTAATATTTCGAGTTTATGTCTGTAACAGTGCTAGTTGTTTTTATGATGTGTTTACGATGATTTATTTTTGAAAATATCAAACAATTTGTGAAATAATCCAAAGTGAAATGATGAAACACTACAATAAGACTTTCAGCATTTTCAAGACGTTAGACAATTTCATTTAAACATAACGTTGTTATTTTTGTTGAAATAAATTTGTATGAATTTATTGTATGTATAAAAATCATTTCTTATTCGACCTGAAACACATTTTATTACCGTATTCCTTCTAATACGTTAAAAACAAAACTATCAGTGTACTTCTTAAGTGAACTTGAAACAAACTTTTAAGCTTAAACCTATAGTACACTAGAATGGATTTTATTTTGACGTTTTCACATAAATATCTTTTAAACTGCTCAGACGTGAGACAGGTTTGGTATTTGAAAATACCAAATCAATGGGTCAGTGAGACCTGCGCTACTAAAAGAAGAACAAACCATTCTGTGTTATTTAAAGCCTCTCTAATGGACTGAAGGAGAAAAATATAATTATTTAAACAGTTCTAAATATATTTTTATTATATGAATTGATTAGAAATAGTGGACTCAAACAGGCCCTATTGAGGCTCACAGCAGGAGCAGAGTTTTATTACACTAGCCTTTAGAGACGACGGCCAAAAAAAATACACTTTTTTTTTTTTTTTTTTTAGCACTTAATCTCTATTCTGAGTGTTAATGATTCATTAGTTACAGTGGAATAAATTCTCATTGCTCACGTCTTACTAATAATTTACTAGGTATTTATTCCATTGTCACTGTAAAGGATATAAATATAAATTATCATCTAAATACTAATAAATATACTGCATACACACTCCTGTGGTAGGGAAAGCGCCAGTTGTCACCTTTTACCTTATATGTATAAAAATCTATATTGGATTTTGTAATATTTTGCTGAACTCACTAGTGCGGCTGGCTTCAGGTGGGTGAAGGCTGTGCTCCGTTTGCTCCATGTCATAGCGCTCAGTGTCCTCAGACTCATAGCGCTCGTGACGCTGGTGATCGCGATGCACGCCTCTCTCGATGTCTGTGACATCATGGCTGGAGATGGACGAATGCCTCCGGCGACGTTTGCGCCTGTAGCCACGTGGCACCGGCACGCCGATATAGATGGACTGATGATCTGCAGGTAGAGATTGAAGGTAGAGGATTAAGCAGAAAGAACATGGAAAGACATCCAGGACAAAAACAACCCAATCAAACAAATTAAAGAGAAGAACTCAATAACAAACAAACAACATCTAGATGTGCAGAAAGTACAGACAAATAGAGGACAAAAACATACCCTAGTCAAAACAAATTAAAGAAAACAACGATCTAGACACTGATTTAGGAAAAACTTCAAATGCAGGATAAAGGGAAAAAGATATCCAGAGCTGTTAAAAAACAAAGAAGACACCATAATCTAGCCAAAAAAAACTCCACTCAACACAGAAGCTCCACCAATGAACAGAAAAAAGACCAATTCAAATAATGAATAAAAGCCACTCAGAACCAACAAACAAAAGACACACAGAGCCAAGAAATAAATAAATTACTCTTAAATTACAAAAAAAACCCACAACCAAACAAACAAAAACAACATCGAAAAACAAACAAGATGCCATGTTTGGGGAAAAAACAAAACAAAAGACAGACAAAAGAGACCAGGTTCTAACAATAACAAACAAAAGACACCCAGTTCTTTCTAAACAAACAAACAAACAAACAAACAAACAGACAGACAGACAGACAGACAAAAGAGACCAGGTTCTAAAAATAACAAAAAAAGACACCCAGTTCTTTCAAAACAAACAATCAAACAATAGGCACCTGATTGTAAAAAAAAACAAAGACACTCAGTTCTAACAAAAAAATGAACAAGAGACCCAGTTCCAACAAACAAACAAACAAACAAACAACAAACACCCAGATTAAACAAAACACCTGCAGTTCTTACAAAAACAAACTAACAAAAACACATAGCTATATCACATGCATCCAGCTCTAACAAAAACACTTAGCTCCAACAATTAATACACAAATAAAACTTTCAGATCAAACAAAAAATAAACAAAACACTTTAGATACAAGACACACAGATCTAACAGAGTGAACAAACACTCAAACAAACAAAAGACAGACTGCTCCAACAAACAAAAGATAAAAGACAGTCAGACGTATCAAATAATGAACATAATGACTCGCAAATGTGGCCAATTCAACCACAGCACAATTTGTTTGGCAATATTTCATAAAAGTCTCAGCTTTTGTAATTGTCGATGATGATTAGCAGCCGAGACACTGATTGTGACGGGTAATTTCATGCTCCAGTTATCGTAAATATTTATTCTTTTTTTTTTTTCATATCATGTCCATGACCGGATGAAGGAATTCTGTTTGGATAAGACCCTTTTCAAAACCCAGTGCAGTCTCTTTCTCTTTCCTATCCAAATTCTTCTTTTTCTCCCTGTCTAATTAGCTCTCACTGGACTGGTGCAGGAAATCTAGTGCAGTATGTGCAGGAAGACCACGTGTCACTTCCTGTTGCTGGATTGCCTCGAGCAAAACCCATCTCATTCAGATATTAACTTTTTTTTTTTAATTATGATTCTGACGGTGTGTGGATTCTTAATGATCACAAGACATGAAATTAATGAATCACTCTGAGAAAATTGATCAGAGAGATTAGTGCATGCAATATCATATTATTAATATAGAAATATCGAAAAATAAACTGTAAAAATTCTCAAGCAAGCCTGCATTCAAACTGATTGCTTTTTTTAGATGCTTTTTATAATGAGATTCAAGTCTAATTAATCATTCGTCGTAAATAAGCCATTAAAATATCAAGTTTTTTTGTTTTATACAACTGCTGTTGGTCAGAATCAAGATTTTTCCCTAACAGCAGCTCTGACAGTTTGCACATGTGGTATTTCATTTGAAAATGATTGTAAAATTGTTCAGATCATGTCACATCACCCTGTCATGTTTTATTCTTTTACGTAACTAAACCACTAATCTCTGTGATAAAACAGCCAATTAGGAGCGTAAACACTGAGGCTGGAAGTGTTTATGTTTCGTGACAGAGCTGTTAGCTGATTACGATGCAGAGAAATCTGGAGGGTCCTTAACGACGCCGTCATTAATATAAATAGACACTGAGCCGATCTGCCAATAATAACATCTGTTTTGATATTTAGGCTTGGCGGATAATGAGATACTAGCTGTGTGTGTGTGTGTGTGTGTGTGTGTGTAGAGTCAAAACATGTCATTCTGTAACACGAAATTCATTATGAGACAAGAATCAAAGTCAGAGTTAAAGATGTTTTTTTTTTTTAAATCCTCAGCTTATTACGAAGTTTAACTGAGGTCCTTGTAAGTGTCATAACACCAGATTTGTGTGATAAAGACTCGCCTTCTTCTTCTTCGTAGCGATAACGACTGTTGCTCATCCCTCTATCATGGTCCATCCTGAGAGAGAGAAAAAAAGGCAGGAAGACAGAAAAGCAAAAATAACATTAAAAAAAAATATTTTGGGGGAAGGAAAACATGTCTAGGTTTTAAGATTTAAGGAAACAAATAAATCTGATTAAATATGTTCATATTATTTTTAATTCGAGTCATTTTTGTAGCGTATGAAGTGAAGGGCACCTCAGTGTTTGATTTACACATTTATATGGATTTAAATATAGCGATAAGAGAGAGAGATTATCTACAGAAACCTGACTGGCAGTTTATTAATGAACTTGTACTTGACCTAAATAAATACTTAAGTAGCCTATAGGGCATTTTTTGAAGAAGTTGAAGAAAGAATGAAACTCATCTGTAGATTTATTTATGTATTTATTTAATTCATGTAGCTGTGTGGCAATGCGCCTCACTCCAGGCCGTGACTCAGAGTATTGATCTGCCTCACGGCTTCCTGTCCTATCTCCTATCGATACTTAAAATAATTAAACTCACCCAGGCTCAGTGGAAACACACGTGATTCAACACAATGTGATTAAAAACCCCTGTGAGAACCCGTGCAGCTCGTGGCACATGCCAAATCTCCTCTGCACCATCATATATATACCTTTAAAATTTTATATATATATATATATATATATATATATATATATATACCTTTAAAATGCTAAGAGACACATTTTATAGAATCATGTGGACTAGTAGTCAGTAGTCACAGCTCTCTTCAACTCAGTGGATTTTTCTTGTAGGATATCTTCAGGGTTGAATCCTACTGTAAGACTCCATGTGCCACAAAAGAGCTTACAAAGCATCATTGTTCAAAATGATCACCTGAGGGCTACACAACGACAACTTCCAAAAGCAATCGCTGTACCATGACAGACAATCATCAGCAAATGGAGAAAATATGGCACACCAAGAACAGGAAGTTCCGCAAAAACCTGCTGAGAAGACAAAAAAATAGTCAAGGAGGCTGACAAGAGGCCTAGAGCAACTTTAAATGAGCTCTTACTAGAAAGTACTGGTTCCTATCTGGCTGGAATATGGGTCAGGGCGCAAGACACAAGCTTTGGCCAAACGTATATCTGCTTATAACTTATACCTGTGCAGCAAAATGCTCCAGAGTGAAGCATGGTGGTGGTAGCATCATGATTTGGAGCTGCTTTTCTTCAGCTGGAAAATTGATATCATAGATTATTATAGATAAATTATAGAAAATCTGAAGAGGACTGTACACAGGAGATATTCCCGCAGATTGACAGAATATTTTTGCAAAAAAGGAGTGAAATAATAAGGATGCTTCAACTAAGTATTAGCTCAGGGGTGTTTTTTATTGTAATTATTTGTTTTCTCTGAATTGGTTTTCAATGGCATTGTAAGTTTGTAAGTTTTTACACCAAGGTTGTAAGTTTTTACACCATGTATTAGAAAGATGGATAGATCATTGATCCCAGAAGAGGAAAGTAATGTCTTCCATTGTTTTCAGTAGCATCAGAAACAGAAACTTTTATTGCACCTGGATATTAGCAATGCATTCTTGAGAAATGTTTGTTTATGGTTATTTTTCTTAATTGTTTTGATAACGGATCAAACAGAACTCATGGCAGTGGACTGTATGAATGGAGTATACAGATGTTACAGCTGTGCAGATATATGGATAGTTTGGCGGTGGCACTGGGTCAGGTTTTGCTTTGTCAGTTTTCTGGCCTGTAATTCACACTATCACATCATCGATCAGTGTCCCGCTGCCTCAGAGAGAGAAAGAGACATTGAGGAGCAGGGACAGGTCAAATTGATGAACGATTGCTTTCCTCTTTTCCTCTGTACAATCGCTTCAGAGGCATCTCTCACCAGCCGTCCCAAACTTCCTCCAAAACCGCACGAGACAGTGAGCGCTGATCAGGATTCCTGTAGTCATGAATCAATGCTTTTCCACAGCAAACGCTTCCTCTAAGATGTCATGACCACTTCTTAAGCCTGAGATGTGCGCTGCGACTGCAAGAAAGTCGTGAACATGCGCGTGGATGAAGTTGCCTTCAATAAAAAAAACTCAGAGGAATCAGATAAAGTATTTTCATCTGAAAGTATAATGGCATTCATTTGGGAATGTGTAAGATCTTTTATGGGAATATAATCCCCCAAAAATCCAGGCTCTAGAATCATTTCCCAAATGTGCTTAAAAGCCATATACAAAATTACACTCCAGAGTCATGGAGAATATTAGAAAGGTCCTACAGACTTTGTGTGTTTTTATGTGTGTATTCTAGGTATATGATTCTGGAATATTTCATCATTTGTCATGTGAATCTAGAGTCTTTGTCTGCCATATATTTCTAAAGTATTTTGATAATCGCTATATGATTCTAGATTTTTTTTTCTTTTTTTGTTTGCTATAGGATTCAAGATTTCTTTCAGATTTTTTTTATTGTTTGCTATTATGATTCTAGATTATTTTTAGATTTTATTTTATTGTTTGCTTATTATAATAATAATAGATTTTTGGTCTAGATTTTTTATTGTTTGCTATATGATTCTAGATATTTTTTTTTTCTTTTGTTTGCTAAATGATTCTAGATTTTTTTTTTCTTTTTTCTTTTGTTTGCTATATGAGTCTAGATTTTTTATTGTTTGCTATATGATTCTAGATTTTTTTTTTCTTTTTTCTTTTGTTTGCTATATGATTCTAGATTTTTTTTTCTTTTTTCTTTTGTTTGCTATATGATTCTAGATTTTTTTTTCTTTTTTCTTTTGTTTGCTATATGAGTCTAGATTTTTTATTGTTTGTTATATGATTCTAGATTTTTTTTTTCTTTTTTCTTTTGTTTGCTATATGATTCTAGATTTTTTTTTCTTTTTTTCTTTTGTTTGCTATATGATTCTAGATTTTTTATTGTTTGCTATATGATTCTAAAGTATTATTATAGTTTGTGATATGTTTCTAGAAAAAAAAGTTCATATGATTTTAGAACATGTCCTGGTTTTGTCATATGATTTTAAAGAATTTTGTCTTACGATTCTAGAATATTTCCTCATTTCTCTTATAATTTTTCAAACTTTCATCATTTGTCACGATTCAAAAGTACTTTAGTTAGCATGTTTCTAGAACCTTTTATTGATTGTGTTATGTTTGTGAGTATTTATTCGTTCTACAACAATCCAGAACTTTTAAATCAAGCTCATTATACATTTCTAGAGCATTTCATCGCTTCATATCATGATAGCAAATTTTTTTTTCTCATATTATCTATAGAACATTTTGTCATTTCATTGTAGAAAACCTAATTTTCAGATGTTTCTTGAACAGCTTGTTGTTTGCAATACTTTTCTGAAATATTTCATTCTAGAACATTTCAGCATGTGATATTTAATGAGAAAATTCCCTTGCTTGTAAAATAATTCTACATTTCCTAAGATGCTAAAATATTTAAGCAGATTTTATATTTATATTGTAAACTATTTTCAGCATGTTTAGTTTATGATTCTAGAGTATTTCTGCTTTCTGCATGTCTCACCTGATTCTGTAATAATTCATTATTTTTCATATCGAATGCTGAACATTTCATTGTTTATCACATGATTCTTGAATATTTCATTGTCACATGATTATTTTAGCATATTAATTTTAGAAAAAAAAATTCTACATCGTTTCAAAAATTTCAGTTGAGTTTTTTTTTTCTTTTAGCTATTTTCTTTAGCTATCTAAGATTCTAGTTTTGCTCAGATATTTTACTGTGTCATAAATGCTTTTCTGTAAGGTACCAGCTAGCAGATAGCATATTACTGTACAGTCTTTCACAGCCATGAGTACAGATCTGCTCCATTGTTTCCATTAACTCTACGGGGAATGCAGCATTTTCAGCCTGACAGCTTTTGTTTGTTCCAAGTGTGTACTTATGTCTCTGCTTCGCCGTACTTCAAGACAGAAATGATTATCTCAGAAGCTTTTGTTGTCTACAGTGAAATACAGTGACATTTACAGCCTTAAAAGCCCCTTTAGACCGGGGCAGTAATATAAATCTACTGCACTGTACCTGGCCTGTCTATACCCAATCAAACAGTTTGAACATCGAGGATAAGTAAATAATCTTTCTCAACATTTCAAACATGAGTTCATTCTAGTTTTGAAAATTCTACACCAGTAGGCTGTATTAAAGCAATAAAGCACTTGATGACACGTTACGGTGATTTTATTACAGATGAGGGTGCTCTTAGGTATGAAGCGAACCCCCTAGCTTGCCCTGTTTACTGATACAAACATCATCCACTGACTTATTGCTTTTATAAAATTCAGTCTTGAATAAATAATTGTTCTTTCTTTGTAGTAAATAATTCTTCTATAAAACCCACTGTAGTCTTCTAACACTAAACCGCTAAGTAACATAACAGTTAGAATTGTAGTGTAGTCTATGAGATTTATTAGGTTTAAAGCCCATCACATCACATTTTACATTGGCTTTAAACGCAGCCAATCAGATTTTAGACCCCAAACCTTCTGTTTTTTAATCATAATCATTCTATACGTATATAGACTGCAGACTGGATCTTATATATATATATATATTTTTTTTTTCCCAAAGGGATTTGCTTTGTATTAAAGACACAAACACAACGTAAAATCTATTAGTCTTAAAAAAATCAGAGGATGATGTAATTCTTGATTTTCTAATCACATGACTTGTCTGTGAATAAAACAAAATTATTATAATTTTTTTTATATGGAGTTCTTTGATACTTTGGAATTTCCTAGACTACACACACACACACACACACAAAAGGCAAGATGTCTTACCTGGTTTGACCTGAAGAGACTGAAGAGCAAAGGAAATGAGGATTGTCGCTATTTGAAAGGATTCATGAATGCAGTTTGGGGGAAAAAGGTGAATGAAAGAGCCAAAAGTCCACAGAAGGCAAACTCTACCAGTCTGTTTCATTCTCTGACACACACACACACGATTAGTAGCTCTCGGTCAATGATATAGACCACTGAATGAGTCGATAGTTGGAGAACTAGGATTCAGGCAAATGGGACATTGGGATGTTAAAGTGTTCTCTTTATACTGCAGCAATTTCCAGATTATAATATTTCTTTATTAAATAAGAACATAGCATTTTTACCATTTCATTTTTTTTTCTAGAAGCTAAAAAGACGAAAATAATGGTGACGTTATAAAGAAAATTTTCCGTCTCACACACACTTGCCCCATGTCGGAAAATTAAGGAGATTCTCCTCAGATTACTGACACTGGAGACTCCTTCCTTAAACGTCCCATTACAAGTCCATGTGAGCTTGTAGCTAATCAGAGTCAAGAATTCAACAAATGTCAATATTTAACACAAAAATCTTATTGCAGTACTTTAAATGTGTTCAGTACAAGGCATATAGCAAGCAGGACCTGCAATTATCTCTCTATAACAATTTAAAACTAGTTCATTCAAAAGTTTCAGGAATTTTACTAGCAGCTACGGTATCTCCCAGGCAGCATCAATGAGTGAAGGTTCGAGCATGAAGGATCTCTTTCCTCTCTGATCACCAGCTTCTCATTTATCTAAACAAATGGATATGGCTTCATCGATGAGCAGATCCATTCTGGCGGCCTCGGGCTGCTCTCGCGTCAACACTTCAGCCTGGAATCTGGATCACACTGGGATAGGACAGGGTAGAGGTTATCGAGTGATAGCAGAATTCCAGTTCCTGACAGATGGTATGCTTATACACACACACACTCAATGTAACAGAAGGTTGAATAAATCAGTATAAAAAAAGGTCTGTAACAGCCTTGTGTCAATGTTTAGCTAATTCCTGCTAAGTGCACTGTAGTTATCTCCATTTCATTACTTGATGCCACATTGTACATCATTTGAATAAAAATTCTTTGATTTCCTTGATGGCATTCTGTCTTCAGCTAGCGAATTTCAGGATGTGCTCCATTAATGAAAATACCAAAGAAAGAGAAATGGCAGAAGGCTGAAGGAAAATGACAAATTGGAGGAAAGAAGAGAAGAAGAGGTGTGGTCTAATTTACATAAACGTTTTGGTTATACGACATCATCCAGGACACATCTAAGACATGATGTTCTACTGTATATCAGGCTAAAAAGTGAAGCTGACATTTGAGCATTGCTGGTTCCTTAAAGTCTGCTTTTGGTTTCCTCAGGAACCTTTTTGAGACAGATTCATTGACTATACTGTGGTCATATTCTATAGAGCGAAACAGTCTCCTTTTTTCTTAAACAAGAAATCAGGACTGCAGTGTTTTTGCTAGGTAATAAATTGAGTTGTCTTTATTTGTCACATATATATTACTGCATAGTGAAATCCTTTCTTCACATATCCTATGCTTTGGTCAGAGCACAGGGTCAGCCATGATGCAGCTTTGATCAAGGGCCGAACAGTGGCAGCTTGGTGGGGCTGGGGCTTGAACCCTGCTCTACCAGGCAATGACTCAGAGTCTTAAACCCAGAGCCTTAACCACTTGAGCTACCACTTTAATAAGCTCACAAAGATTTCTTATTATTGTATGACATTCTGATGTATGCTAGGGTTTTATATTCTGATGTATGCTAGGGTTTTATTCTCTCGCATTCTACCCACAATCTCATAGCACCTCTACATTTAGATCAAAGTAAAGGGATTATAAAGTTGGTGCCTCAGTAGTTTTTTGGTTCATTAATATAATCTGTGATCACCAACAATAACATCATGAACTGTGAACTATTAAAAGGTTCGTAGGGAAAACCTGGGAGTGTCGGTTTGGTGATGGAGATCAATTCATTTTTATCGACTCAGACATTAAAGCAGTGCTGTAAAAAGATCAGATAAAGATAATTCATGCTGAAGACTTCGGATTAAATATCTCCCGGCAACTGAAACCCGGTGAGGAGAGATTTAACACCGCATGACTGTGTTAAATTTTAAGTTGGGTCTCGATGTACAATATAACAATGCATTAATCTTTTTCTCACCCTCTCTCTGTCTCTGTCTGTCTGTCTCTCTCTCTCTCTCTCTCTCTCTCTCTTTCTGTCTCTGTCTTTCAAATGACTTCTTTAACATGGCTCTCTGGTGTTAATTCCCATGCACAGCTCATTGACAGAGAGTAAGACAGGCTTCATGGTATATTAAACCTTCAGCCTTACCAAAGAATTTGTCTTCATTAAACTGAATTACACTGCAAAAGAAAGCACACCATAGACCAGGCATTGTTTCACACATGAGAGAAAGCAATCATGGTACAGGTGGTTTTAAATAAGACAGAAGCGAATGAGAAGTTAGGGAAGGCATGAAAAGGCGACTGAGGAACAGAGAAGGCTCTTTTTAGCTGGTGAAGGCATAAAGGTGCTTGATGATCCCATGCTGCTCCATTTCCATCTCCTGATTGTGAATTTGTCACAGCAATTACAGCTATTTGGAAGACTTTCATTTGAACATACTTGAACTCCAGCTTTCTTCCACTGTTCAGAATCTGGAGCAGTTCTAACAGTTTTGGTCCTGACCCATGTGTCACCCCAACTGCCTTTAACATTTGATCAGAACTTCCTGTTTTGCTTAATCCTCACTCTGACTGGTTGGTCTCGCTCAAGATTTTACATAGACAAGGTTGAGGCTCTGAGTAGCATTCCATTAGAAAGCTAGACCATCCCTAAAACATCCAAAGAACATTTGAGGAACCAGTTGTTAAGTCTTGATAATGGGCTTTTCGTCTTGGAACTCCATCAGTTAATTGTTTCATGGAAAACTTTGAATTGTTTACAAACGAAACTGCTACTTGCCTTCATAAATCTTCTTGTTTATTAAGACTCCTTATCTTTTTATAGTACTACATCATCCCACTTGTTGCTGCTAATTTATTTCTTTAGTATGTTTATTACAGATTAGCCTCAATTTCAGCATCTAACAAATGATATGTCGATGTAAACTTAAAAGCCTATACATGCTTTCTTTTTTAATGCAGCCAGAAGTTCCGTAGATGGAGAACACATCTGACCCAGGAATGAGCAGATGAAGATGCCCCCTCAGAGCTGCACAGCAAAACAGGCTTGAGGAAGGAAATTTCCGAATGAGCCAAGCGTAATTGGCAGTGTGACAGTGAAGAGCTGGATGAGGCTGAGAACAGGAAGGAAGCGTACACCGAGGCATAACCAGGCATGCAATTTAAGCCCATTTTCGGCCAATTTTGCTAGCCTGAGTTGTACCCATTATCCCAGTATTATCGCATCCTGTTTATTTACTTACGTGTGCCTGCTGCTCTCTAGCATGCATACATCGGTGTCTGGTGCGGCATTCTCTACAGGAGAGCCCTCCCTCGGGCTGGGTCAGCCGGCAGACCATAAAATAGATAGGACCTTACAAAGCATGGGCAGGTCATCAAGCGGAACACCAGGCAAAGTCATATTAATCAAGCGAACATGGGTGCAGACTGATACATACGCTGGGCTTCAGCTCACCACCATGAACCACCACCAGTTCACTTGGACTGACGTTGATGTATAAAAGATGTATAAAAAGGAATCAAATTCAATTATGATAGATTCCTTAAACACTGACTGTATCTTGATCTCATGCAGTAATTATGAATGAGTGGAAATGACATGACAAAATGAGTAGTTTGGTGAGCTGTTTTGGTTTGAAAGACGGTAGATCAGTGCTGTTCGAGTGTATAAGGCATAAATCATTTCAGACGATGCTGCTATCCACATGTTAACATTAATATACTACATTCTTCAATTAATGAAAATGATAGTTGCCTCATTTCTGAAACGTGTAGCTTAGACTACCAGTACATCACACTTTTCCATCCATTAACCAGGGCTGAACCACCCTAACATCTAGACACAACAACAATTCACATAAAAACAACATATGAGTCATGTTTTGGCTTCCAAAGATTTTCAAAAACAGCATGGCCAGCCAAATAATGCTTTCTTTATACCTAACCGAACCTGTTTCTATTTTTACTGTGTTATTACGTCTGAGTCACTCTCAGAGCGGGCATAAGGTCTCGGGCAATATTACAGTCCTCCAGAACCTTCCATCAGCAAAAATGCTTCCTGTAGGGCAACTAACACTTAAAATCATTCACGATTTTGGATGAACTGATGAATCTAATTGTAACAATTATTTGTTTTGCGTCACTGAGAGTAAATGTGATTACAAACAAGGTGGGGTTTTTTTCCTCAACCACCGGTTTGTTATTTACAAGGAGTAATGACATGCTTGGAAAATTCTAGATTAAACAGGGTCTTCATACAGGGCAATATAAATACAGACACAGCAGTACAAGAGTTCATAATCATAGTGATGTACAGGGTCAAGGTAATTGAACATTCTCAGGTAAAAGCATAGAGGTTTCTTAAAAGAATATGAAGAGATTTATGACCTGGTGAAATAAATAAATAAATGCCAATACTCCAACAGAGCAAGGTAACAAAAAATATCAACCTGCCTATTTTTGAGGCAAGGAACCTTTAGATCACTTACAGCTATTATTGCTTAATGGATAAGTACAAAAAAAACAACAACACCTTTTAAACTTTTTTTGTTTAGGAAGTATGTCCATTTCAGAAACAGAGAGGGGAAACCATTAAACAATTCCAAAGAACCACTGGGGAAGGTTTAGGTAACTGCTGTAACTGTAAAATATCTCCTTTGTCCGTGGTTTCAGATCTATGAAATGATGCACCAGTTTCAGATCATCATACAGTTAAAAAAAAACAAAAACAAAACAGGATCCTTCCAGTGAGACAGGAAGTCTGTGATATTTTCCTGAATTGTGTAGTCAGCTTTATTGAGTGACTCAGTTATCCACCACAAGGAAGCGATGGATGCAGTTCATCATCCATATAGTGGCTTTAGAGCAAGGTTGCCAGATATGTGTTTGGTGGTGCAGTGGAGAGTGTTTCCTCAGTATATCTCCAGGGTTCAATCCTGGGTTTAAGTTACTTTTTCCCCCTAGCCTGATTACTGTTCAACACCTGCGCTGGTAAAAGCAGACCATCCAGGATGACTTAGGTGCCATAGATGTATTGAATAACTCATCCGTACCAATGAATATTTAGCATTAATCAATCAGGGAATTGTTTATACAGAAAAGATCACTTTTTTCACTTTGGAAAAGAATACAAAATCCTGAACAACATCCTCAAGAACAGGACATTGGGTAAGCTTGTTTAATTTTTAGCCAGTTTGTTCAATCTTATTCCTAGGGCCCTTACTCCTACTCTTCTAAGGTTATAGAAACTGTGGTAAAATTTCAACAGTGCCACCGTCTGTACTGGAGCATGATGGCCAATGCAACACAATATCCAGACTATACAACACAATGAATAGCCAAATAGCCAAGCATTAAATAGCTGTGCCTTAATTAGTTGTAAAAAAAAAAAAGAGAAAAAAAAAGACTGAAATAATACTTTTCGTCATCATCATCATCATCATGCCTCCTGCTCTCAGTGAGTGAAGTGCTAATTTGGCTCCATGGCTCATTTCCTGCCACTGCTATAATTGCTGTACTCGTTATTCCTCCAGAGTCTGAGTGAGAGAGAAAGCACTTGAAAAGTGACTGAGTTAATGTAATGATAACGAACGCCAGGCTACACTGGGTGGGTCGTTCACACCACTGGACTCGGTGCTATTTTAAATCCAGGCGCATTATTCCGGGTTCTTGGGTTATATTTAAATTCCGTTTAGCTCACATAAACACACAATAAGCGTTCCGGCAAAGCCATATCCAAACTGAGTGCTATGTTTTTTTCCAGACTGAATAGTTTCCCTGCAGTGCCGAGCAACAAAAAAACACAGCCTTTGACAGCAATAAAAAAAAAAATAAAAAAAATAAAAAATGACTCTTGTCTTGTATGTGATGGGAAATAAACACGCTTGGGAACAGATTAATGCAAGTCGTATTTTATTGGCAAGGACTCCGCTGGGGTTTTTCATAAGGCCAGCGGTGAGGAAGAGGCTTAAAGGAACAGTACAAAGGCCAAAATCTCATGTACAATTCTCTGCTTATTTAATTCCGGTTGTTCAGCTGAGACGTTTTCAGTGTCTGAAATTAGACCGGTGACTGAAAGGAAACTTCATATACTCGCTTTTATGCCACATTAAGCAGAATTAAATGTAAAAGAGCGCCTCTATTCAGGCGGGATTAGTTTGTTATCCTACAGCGAATGGTAAATGCGGTAAATTTTTAATATGCATTAGTGTTGAATGTCAAATTATTTTAGGAAGGAACTGACGTTGATGCAGTTGCTTACTTTTAAATAAATCATGTTTAATTTGCATAAAATTATGGTGTGTATAATTAGATTGTCCAATCAACAAAATGACAGATGAAACAGCTGGTTAATTTGGTCAACAATATCAAGATCAGCCAGAAGCGATTGATAGGGGTCCAAGCACTGTTCATAACTTGTGCCTACTTTGGCCAGTTTGTTCCAAAAGCATTTAAAGAATTATAAATGAGTCTTCATGATAGCAGCTTTAAAAAACAGTAGGTAATTTGTTCTGTAATGTCTAACTGGTAAAGGAAAGGAATAAAAAAACTAATTAAATGAGTAGCGCGTGCATGTAAAATAAATCCCATCCAAATAGGGCTATAGTTTGCATGAACATGTTTTAGGATAAATGTGAAACTCTTCATCTTTTTGGCTACAAACACACAAATTAAAAAAAAAAAATATCTGTAATGTTACAATGCAGTTTAATTCATGTTTACACAAAGTATTTGTCTATAATCAAATGTTTTGTGTGATTGATTGAATTTGTCGTGAAAGTCAAAAAGAAATTATTTATAAAATTTTTTTTAAAGCACTTTTAAATGCCAGTTTTAATCTTAGTTCATTTTTTTTTAATCATTTACAAAAACATATGCACTTGATGTTACAGCACTTTAACCGACAAAGTAGAGATTCTGAACATGATTATAAGCATTGCGTTTCAAGTACCGATCTTTTATTCCAAAACGATTTTCTTTTTAATTTTTTCTTTTTAAAAATCACTTGGAAATAGTCAGGGCTATTTCAAAACAGCCTGAGGTATCACTGGAAAGGGAAAAAAATGTAGTGACTAAGGCATCGGGTTGTCCTGAATTAGTGTCATAGTGTTAAACCCACAGGATTGTAAACAGGAACCGCAGAGCCACATCCGATTCACGAATTCGAGTCGCAAGAAACAAAAAAAAACGATACAGTTAACTAACATGAACGATTACGTAAACGGTGTCCAATGAAACTGAGACACGTGTGACTGTTTATTAGGTTCACCCCATAAAACTAACCATTTTATCAGATACAGCTACCAGACATGCCACTAAGTGTATACTAACCGAGTGATTGTGGTTATAGCTACTCGTTTACAAAAGAATATGCTTCGATAAAGAGTACGAGTAGTTTTCGTAACTGATACTGATACTAACGAGTAACTAATCGAATGGGAAATTTGATTCAATTTTCACTCACCTAACTTCACTTAGCTAGCGTTTGCTGCAGCGTTGAACTCCTTGTGCTGTTTTAGGTTTCATCAGGTGATTTGTAGTGTAGGAAGATGCAGTATTTCCTCTTCTTGGTATGTTCACAGTATGTGTTCTGATCAGTCCTATCCTTAATCCTGAACTATCCCCTGATCGCTAGAATTCGGCTTATTGTACACCTAAAATCACCTGGTATCAGATGCTGGTATTTGGTATACGGAAAAGAGTTTGGTATTAAACCAAAACCTGCTACCAGAATATTAATAGATTCCCCACATAGCTACACACATATGTCCATTTACACAGCAAAAGTAAAAAGCAAATAAAACTATTTCACCCTGAACATTCTGATTTCTTTTTTTCAGTTTGTCAGTCAAATGATTCCTGCTTAAAAAAGAAGGCATGATAAACACAACACACTAAACCCAACAAATCTTAAATAAATCCCTTTAGGTAAAAATGTAGAAATGGAATTTAAAAAAAAATCATATCACTTATTAAGAAAAATATGCAGTCTCTAATTAACGGGGTTCGAGGAAAATCTTTTTGATCCCGGTGTGTAGTGCAAGACTCGACAGTGCAAGACAAGTGCTAGTGTTCCTCGTATACAAACGGAAAAAAATAAATAAAAATCGCAATTAAATTAAAAAAACGGGTGACAGAAATGGATGCACCTCGGTTCTCTTTCCGACGTCTACGCTCGACTGTCTACCTCGTCCATTCCGGGCTGATCTTGTTTCGAATTCCTCAGAGATATCTCAGCCTGCATCTGCTCCAAGGTCACAGGGTCAGATTCCAGATCAGGGGTCAGGGCTTCCACTTCCGGCTCTGGTTCTGTGTAAGGTATAGGCAGGTAGCCCCCAACACGGGGCAGGCACATGCACCAGCCGGCGCCAGACAAGTCCAGCTCGCTGTAGTTGAATCCTGCCTTCTTGAGGATCTTGAAGTCCACCATGTCTACAGATTCGCTCATCTCTACCAGGAGGTTCCAGAACATGCAGCTCAGCAGAATGCCCAGAAACTACAAGAGGGAGAAAATGAATGCAGTGATCAAATGATCTAACTGGCAGGTAAGTTGTTTGCTAGATCAACAAGGCCCAAAATTAGCAAGCTCCACCCCCAACAGCTCCTGGTACAATGCCCTTGAAACTAAGACCAGTTCCTGAGCTGCTGAAGGAGATTCTTGTGGTAAATAAACCAAATAAAACGAAATACTGGCAGACATCCACCTGAAAGTTCAAAGCTTCTGAAAAAATTTCTCAAGAGGAAACATACCTAAAGGTAAAAATATTCCTGCCTCATAAACAACCAAGTTGCTAAGCAGGTTCCTGTGGACAAAATTTCGCCTGCTGCAAATCAAACCCGGGACAAAGCGTCTGGCGTATTTTTAAACCATGCCATTATTAGATCAAAGGATCATCATCATAAAAGATATCAGACACAGACTGCATGACTCGGCTCTTTTAGCTCCAGTAGCATGCTTTTGATGTCAGCGCAGGATCTTGCTCTCTGAATGAACCGACCCGGTGTCCAAGAGTGTTAATGGTGATGTAGGGCACCAGCTGCTGCCCCTGATGCTATCTACTCCCTTTCTGTGTGGTCAGTGACAAGAGAGAGAAAAAGTGGAGGTAAAAGAAATACAAGGTATGTGGGAAATTGTAAGAGGCAGAAAAAGAAGCCTGGAACAATACAGAAGCCATGACAGACCAGGATAATATATTCCAGAGAGAGACAGGAATTTGCAGACCTTCCTTTCTGGAATTATGCCAAACAATCATTCCTCAATCAGTGCCTGTTGTTCATCATATGTGTCTTGTGGTTAAAACGGGGCTAAAGGTCTTCAACTGCTGAAAATGTTCTTGTGCCTAAAGGGTTCCTGAGCTACTGAAAAGGTTCCTGTTGTGTTCCAAATTATTTTGAAAGGGTTCCTGTAGGGAAACTGGCCTGAAGTTCTTCAGCTGTTGAAAAGATTCATGTGGTGAAAATGTGCAGAAAGTTCCTGATCTGCTAAAAAGGGTCTTGTGGTGGTGAAACTGGGCCTAAAGTTCTGAAACTGCTGTAAAGTTTCCTGTGGTAAAAACCGTCTTAAAGTTTTTGAGCTGTTGAAAAGATTCTTGCACTAACACAACCAAAGTTCAATGTCTTTCGAAAACCTCTGAGGTAAAAATGTGCCTCAAGTTCCTGAAATGGCGACATGTTTCCCGTGGTACAAACGTACCCAAACATCTGCTGTGTTTAAACTGTGGCAGTTCCAGGGCTGCTGCTGTGAAAGTTCTTGTGGGTAAAATAAGCTGAATAAAAAATAAGCTGAAATTTCTTGAGCCGTTGAAAAGGGTATTACTAAAAGTTAACTAAGTTACACATCTCTGTCAAGTTTCTTAAGCATGGTTCCTGTGGTACAACTGGCCTCAAGGTTCCTAATGCCTTCCTGAAGTGATGTTCAAGTGGACCTTAGGGTTCTAAGTTCCTCAATAGATTCCTTGAGATTTGTTTAAAGATCCTGAACTTCTGAAAGTTTGCTGTGGTGAAAATGTGCCTAGTGTTCCTAATATTCTGAAAATGTTAATGTGGACATAGGTTCTTCAGCTGCTGAAAGGTTTCTGTGTTTAAAAAGATTTTCCAGTGGACATGTACCTTAAGGTTCTAAGCTTCTTAATAGATTCCTATATTTTTGAAAAGGTTCCTGTGATGAAAATGTGCCTATAGTTCCTGAGCTGCTGAAAAGGTTCTTGTGGTTTAAAAAAAATAAAATAAAAAAAGATCTGTGTGTGTCAGGTGAACAGAAAATTAGCTTGGCACAGTGGCATCTTGAAAAGGTCAGTTGGAGCGTGTTTCCCGGTAGCAGCTTACGCAACACACCATCAGTCCTCACTTTAGGGAATGTTCCAGTTCCTGCTGTGTTTAATGTCCTGCCCAAATTGCTATGCGTAGTCATATCTATGAACTTTCCTATGTGTAAGAAATGCAGCCAGAGTGTGATTAATGTAGGTTTTACAGATAAAAAAAACAAGAAGCTACTGAAACAGGAGCTGATGGAGTTCAGGGGTTTAGAGGAAAAAAGCGACATGAATCATACCTCATTTCAAAGAATAATTCTGGTTCTGCCTGAATATGGCAGAACCAAGAGATTGTTTTGATAATTTTGGTGCACAATAGCACTATTTCTTTCATTCAATACAACATGTCCAATCCACAAAATGACAGAGGAAACAGATTTTTTGTCATCAATATCAAGATGAAATGTAACAGCCAGAAGCGATCTGTAGGGGTCCAAGCACCGTTTATAATTTGTGCCTATTTTGGCCAATTTGTTCTAAGAGCATTAAAGAAATCATAAATGATTAAGTGTTGAAGTGTTTACGATGATATTAAATGGCAGCTTAAAGCTGATTGGCTATTATCATGTTTTTCTATCAAGCCATTCACCATTAGAAATGCAAATGATTCAGTACATAAAAATTCAACTTCATTGGCTTCCTAGAAATTTTTTTTTGATATTTTTTGATTTTTTTTAAGTTTTTTGAAAATATCTCCACCTCTTATAAATGACCACACCCCAATCTACCCATACTGCATTTAGTACATTTTCAATTTCGATATCAGATTGAAATCTAACAGCAAGGAGCGATCTGTGGGGGGCCAAGCACCATCAGTGAGTAGTGCCTCTTTGGCCCGATCTTGCGAAAAGTGTTAAAGAATGCATTTAGGGAAATTTTTTAAATGTGATAAATAAATTTTACTCTAAAGAAAATCCAAGAGTAAACAAGATGTTTAACCTGAGGCAAGCCCACGGCACAGCAGATTCCTATCGTGGCCCCGATGTTGTCGCCCATCCACAGGTTTACAGCATGAATACATCCACGTACGTGTATAATATCAGCTAAATCTTCACGCTGTGCAGAGAGGAGAGGGAGGAAATATGAAATAACAACATGATTCCAGACTGAACGGTTTTGTTAAGGTCACCAGAAAGACAGCATCGCGCGCACAACAGCCCTGCATAATGTGCATAATGGAAAAATTGAGACAGCGGCAGTAATGATGCTACAATTTGTCTGAACAAATGACCTCCTAAAGCCTGAGGTCGCGAATAACCGCGGCTGAAAATGTAAATACATGTTTTGCGGGTTTGCTGGTAAACTATCGGACCTTGGGGGAAAAAAGGGATAATAAACAGGTGGCGGGCATAAACAATGAGTCAGAGGGAAGCATGCAGGAATAAAACCTGTTTATTATCATTACTGTTGTATTACAATGTTGTTTGCTCTTTGAACCAGAAATCCAATATTTCCGGATGGATGAAAGAAGCATCTGTTCCTAAATGGGTGTACGATTTAGGACAATGAGAAGCGTACGTACCTGTTTGGTAAGAGTCTTATAGCCACACAGTGTGTTTACTACTTCGCCAGGCTGAAAAGAAACACACACACACACATTAATATTATTAGCTCCGTTATATGAATTCTGGGCTGTGAATGGTCAGAATAAAAAAAATGTTTCATTCATTTTCTATTGGAGCAGTTTGTGTAAATGCTCTCGTTTTAACACGTAATCGTTTCCATAGTAACAGTTCGTTCACAAGCAGACGCTAGAAAGTCTATTATATGCAACACAACCCAGACGCGAGGGAACCCGTGTAGATAAACATTTTCAGACTGTAGGTGCGATGGTGAGGATTTTGCAGCATTTACAGGTAATTTGTGTCACTTTGCGTCATTGGTACAGTTATTCTTGGCGCTTGTTATTTGAGAGATCACGATCAGGAAGTCGGGGTTGTAGCTGGTGAGAATGAGACACATGCTGTTGCATGTTGTGTTATGCTTGATATTCCTCACGCTGAGGAGCCGAGGCGTCAATCGTGCGGATCTTAACATTTTCGCTTCAGTCGTAAACTGGCGGAAGAGGTTTTTTAGCACGAGCTGAATACGGCGAGAATGTTTTGTTGTGTTCTTTTGCTGAAAGAAGAAACATAATTCTCATAGATGGAAAACGGCTTATCTTCGGCTCGGGCTATATCCCAAACCGCAAAGAGAGTGCACTATGATAAGCACTAATACTGAAACACTACACACCCATGGTGCTTTATAACTGTGACCTTCATATTGGTCATTTCAGCAGCTTTTAGAATTTCTTATCCTAAAAATTTTTTCCTATTCAGTATCCATGGGGATCTTTTGCAATTAACTATAAATGGCTCAGGCTACAGTGAACACTGCTGTTCTAGGTGATAATTTAAGAAAAAAACAAATCTGCACACACATACACACACATGTACACACAAACACATTTTCCACTTCATGTCACTACATTTCACAGCTGGCTTGAATGTCACGCCCCGGGCCTGGTGATTTCTCTTTACCGCCACCCTCCAGAAAGCAGCGTGTAGATCATGACAGGAGAAGGCGATGTCTGATCTGATAAGTACATGTCTGATTTCTGTGGCTCTCCAAACCTCCACAAAATGTCTAATAAGAATGTATGGATATTGGCTGATACTCAAAGAAACTCTTCTGGTATCTTCTGGTAAGTATGGTTCGTGGCATCTTTAATTTGACAAAGTGACCAGGTTTATCCTTAAATGAATCCTATTTAAGTCTTTAATTTATTTATTAACACGCCAGTAACAGGGCTATCGACTGTTTAACGATTACGGATCCTTCTGTATCAGCAATGTGATCTAAAACGCTGACAGAGACAGAGAGAGAGAGACAGAGAGAGAGAGAGAGACAGAAGGAAAGAGAGAGGGGGGAGGTCTGTAATTCTTCATCTTCAGTCATGCCTCATGGACTTCGACTGAGTGTATCATTTCAAGCAGTTTGCCCTTCCACCTCCATCTCTCTCCTCAGAAGCAGTGCATTAGCATCCCAATGGCATCACACAGGTTTAACTCTTAGGGAGGGAGGGAGGGAGTGAGTGAGTGAGTGAGGGAGGGAGGAGAAAGTGAGTGAGTAAGGGAGTGAGTGAGGGAGGGAGGGAGGGAGGGAGGGAGGGAATAGAAAGTGAGTGAGTGAGTGAGTAAGGGAGGGAGGGAGGGAGTAGAAAGTGAGTGAGTGAGTAAGGAAGGGAGTGAGTGAGTGAGTTAGAGAGTAAAGAAGTGAGTGAGTGAGTGAGTGAGTGAGTGAGGGAGGGAGGGAGGGAGGGAGGGAGGGAGGAGAAAGTGAGTGAGTAAGGGAGTGAGTGAGTGAGGGAGGGAGGGAGGGAGGGAATAGAAAGTGAGTGAGTGAGTGAGTTAGTGAGTAAGGGAGGGAGGGAGGGAGTAGAAAGTGAGTGAGTGAGTGAGTGAGTGAGTGAGTGAGTAAGGAAGGGAGTGAGTGAGTGAGTGAGTTAGAGAGTAAAGAAGTGAGTGAGTGAGTGAGTGAGTGAGTGAGTGAGTGAGGGAGTGAGTGAGTGAGTTAGTGAGTAAAGAAGTGAGTGAGTGAGTGAGTGAGTGAGTGAGTGAGTGAGTGAGTGAGTGAGGGAGTGAGGGAGTGAGTGAGGGAGTGAGTGAATAAGGAAGGGAGTGAGTGAGTGAGTTAGTGAGTAAAGAAGTGAGTGAGTGAGTGAGTGAGTGAGGAAGGGAGTAAGTGAGGGAGTGAGTGAGTAAGGAAGGGAGTGAGTGAGTGAGGAAGGGAGTGAGTAAGGAAGGGAGTGAGTGAGTGAGGAAGGGAGTGAGTGAGTGAGTGAGTGAGGAAGGGAGTGAGTGAGTGAGGAAGGGAGTGAGTGAGGAAGGAAGAAGTCAGGGAGGGGTGGGGTTGTGAGAGACAGAAGTGGGGGAAGAGGGAGGGTTTTAGACAGAGAGAGAGAGAGAGAGAGAGAGAGAGAGAGAGAGAGAGAGAGAGAGAGAGAGAAAGATAGAGAGAGAGAGAACAGACAAGGAGGAAGGGAAGTCTATACAGAACAGAATGCAACTAATTCAATACACTGAGGTGTTACATGCGTGAGGAACCTTCCATCAGCCAAGTGCATGTGCACACAGACACACAACAACCACATCAACACAGAGGGACAGAGAGACTCTGAGAGAGCAAAGGGATCTACAAGAAACATTCAGAGAAGAGAGACAGAGAGCCAGCCAGAGAAAGTGTGTGTGTGTGTGTGTGTGTGTGTGAGGGAGGAAGGTGAGAGACAGATAAAGAGATAGATAGAGTGAGAGAGAGACACACCAGAAACTTAAAAAGTCTGCAAGTGAGAGAGACTTCGAAAAAGCAAGAGAACCATCAGGAAAGAGCGAGAGAGCTAGAGAGAGAGAGAGAGAGAGAGAGAGAGAGAGAAAGAAAGAGAGGAAGAGGTGAGACTGGGTGAGACTGTGAACAAACACACGCTAACACATGTATGGAGTATGGCGTCAGGGCCTGGATATTTTTTTTTTTTTTCAATCTCGGTATTGTATATATATATATATGTCTAAGAAAGGTCAAAAACTCTTCATGTTTTTGTCTGTCACTTCTCTGAGGAAATGAGCTCTGATTCTGATGGATAAGGAGTCCAGAGGTCCAGCTGTAAATATCAAGCATGGAGGAGGAAAGTGAGAGAGAGAGAGAGAAAGCAAGAGAAGCCTCAGGAAAGAGCTAGAGAGAGAGAGAGAGCTAGAGAGAGAAAGAGAGAGAAAGAGAGAGAGATGATGATGGTAAGAGTCTCACCTCTTTTTTGTGGATGCAGCAGGTGTAAGGAACTCCGCAGGCCAGCGGGCCGGTGCCGTTACAGAAATGGTACTGATTCACCTCCCAGTCCTTATACTCATCACCTCCACAGCAGGAGAACTACAGACACAGAGACAGAGCCGGTGAGTGAGACAGACAGCAAGAAAGAGAGACAGGCGGCTACATGAGAGAAACATCAACGTTGCCTTTTCACAGATGTTTCTCGGTCTGCTTGGCTGTGGCAGGTTTCGTGCAGAAAAAGCTAGCGGTTGATGCGGAGTAAAATATAAAGTGTCACTTTCGTCCTTCTGAGGTTTTTCTTTGCAGTTATGTTGATATTTTGGACTGGTGTGTGCAGCTTATGTGGTCACCGAGCCCCTATGTTGTCCAGATCGTGTGCTTAAGTTAGAAAGCTAGCTTTGCTGCCTAGCAACAATGTCACTGTGAATCCAACACCGCTATAGATATCTAGATAAGCTATAGGGGTTTGTGTGTGAATTACGTCAAAATTGCTCTGGCTGTTTAGACTCTAATCCACGTCTCTAACCTTCTCTTGCACGTAGTCCAGGATGTTTTTGAAGTCCAGGTCGTCGTAGTAGTGCTTGATGCCTTGCCGGATGTTGTTCTGGAACAATCCGAATGTCTGGTGAGAGAAAGGAGGAAGTGAGAGAAGGCAAGTGTGTGTGCGAGAGCGTAGTGATGAGTGGAAGCCGGCTTACCGTTTTCTCAAACAGCAAAGCGATGATCAGGGCCAGAATCTGGAGCGCCAGCAGAACCGAGAGTACGCTCAGGAACTGCGAGAGATCAGACTTACATCAGCTCACTATTTACACCCCACTGCTGCTGATTGATCAGGAGCTCAGACAGAGGAGCACTCACCATGTGCAGCAGGGTTTTGTTGTCACGCAGAGATCCCAGCATTCCCACCACAGACACGGAGAACATGACGAGCCCCAGCAGGATGAGGACCACAGCAGGAGCCAGAAACACTCCCTCCAGGGTGCGGTGCCTCTGCCTCTCCACCTCGGCATACACACCCACACACAGCACACACAGGCCCACAAACTGTACACACACACACACATACACACACACAGAGTCATTTATCATGAGTGTGTACAAGCACACACAAGATACAAACATTCATCAAAAGCAAAATGCAGCCAATAAAAAAACAGAGGTTTTTTTTAATGAGATAAAGAAATTAATCAGGAAAAACACAGAGGAAAGACAGAAGGTTAAAGAAGGCACAATTTGTTTAAGAGAAAGAAAGAAAGAAAGAAAGAGAGAGAGAGAGAGAGAGAGAGAGAGAGAGAGAGAGAGAGAGAGAGAGAGAGAGAGAGAGAGAGAGAGAGAGAGAGAGAGAGAGAGAGAGAGAGAGAGAAAGAAAGAGAGAGAGAGAGAGAGAGAGAGAGAGAGAGAGAGAGAGAGAGAGAGAGAGAAAAGAAAGAGGCATCATGCAAAAAAAGGAATTAAAACAAAAATGTAAGAAAAAGAGCAAAAGAAAAAATGAAGACAGAGAAGTGAGAAAGAAATGATGAACTGAATACCCAGCTCTTCGGTAAAGGTTAAAGGTCATTTTGAAACAGCTCGTGCATACCTGAGGTTACACATCACAGTGTTCAGATCAGATCAGATCTTCCAGCGTGTAAGCTAGCGTTAGCGTGCTGCTGCGTTAATAAGAAACACCGTGTTGCTCATTAGAGCTGGAAGTCAAGCAGCAGCGCACCTAATCCATTCTGTCCATCAATTTCCTTCCTTAGTTTGATAATTAATTTGATTTAAAGCATCAGCCTTGATGCAATCTTTAATCTGATTGGTCTGAGCTAACATAGTCAAGGTAGAGGTAACTGGAAATGGATAAAAAGCATGGGTTTCGGATATTATGTGTGTGTAGATTGTAGTGTTGTGTCGAATGTGATTCATTCATCTCAGAGTCGACTCTGATTCATCTGAGTTGACTCAGGTTGTTCAATATATGAGCATTAAGTGTGAATTTGTTCAGATTGTAGTTTGTCGTTTGTGATTCATTTGGCTCTGAGTTGACTCTTTGACTCACTTGAGCTGACTCAGGTTGTACAATATCTGAACTGCTTGTTTAGCGTGAATTTGTTCAGACTGTAATGTTCTGTCATTTGTGATTCATTCGGCTCTGAGTCGACTCTTTGACTCATCTGAGTTGACTTGGATTGTTCAATATCTAAGCTGTTTGTTTAGCGTGAGTTTGTTCAGATTGTAGTGATTGTGTCATTTGTGATTCATTCTGCTCCGAGTCGACTCTCAGACTCATCCAAGTTGACTCAGGTTGTTCAATATCTGAGCTGCCTGTCTAGCGCGAGTTGGTTAGCGTCCAATTTATAACCGCTTCATCCTTGTCAGAGCTGCGTCACAATATCATGGACTTTGTCCAGTTGTAGAGCAAAACGTCAGGGAGTTGTTCGAGAGTCAAAAGAGTCGACTCTTATCAGCGAAATCAATCAGCCGATGTGATCTGATTTTTCCTGTGCTGTTAGACTTGAAATTTCACAATTGGTGTTATTTTGTGTGCGAGACCCTGAACTGTCAATCTCGGTTTCCTCTTTTAAAAATACCCTCAAAACGTCCATCTCTTATCCTATCCTAGTTATTATGCCGTGTGCTGTATGTTTATAATAACATCCGCACACTGAGTGTATAATTACACGACAATTAAAATGTCATACTTGGCTTAAGCCCGGCTCGTAAAGGGATTTTTTCTTTTTCCTGAGACACAAACATGCAATAAAGTGCAGAGCAGCTTCAGGTGCTAAGAGAAAGAAAATTCACGGTTCAAAACAAAGAGAAGAAAAAGCAGCGGTGTGTAAGCAGACAGAAATTGCAGATACGGAGTATTTGCTTCCTTAAGCACCCTTTAAAAATTCCCCTAAAAACAACGCAGTTCAGGAGGAATTCCTTTGATTTCTGGGAAAGTGTGTATTAGTTTTTGGCTATTAAATGAAACTGATATAAAGGAGCTCGAGCTCTCTGGGTTCTTTGGTGAGAATGCTACATATTATAGCTGCGTTAACGTAAGCGCTAAGCTGCTTTGCGGGAAGTTACACAATACTGTGGCCAGATAAAAAGTATAAGACGTGCTAATCTGCAGTCTTTGTGTCCTGTAGTGAGTTTATGATCGCCTGAACTCTTTGTGTGCAGTTTTTGTGTGTGTTAAAAGCTACACTCGGTTTCGGTTTGATTTTGATAAGATATTCTAAAAAACCCGCCAGATTAAATACCACACTGCAAACAAACCGCAAAGCTCCGTGGTGAAAGAGGAACGAAAAACACTTCAGAGAGAGGGGGAAAAAGTAGTAAGAAATAGCACAGTATAAAACACACTGTTATACATCAGTTATTTCAGGGATGTGATATGGCACCACAACGTCGCACCTTTAACCTCAAAGTAAATTATTTTCATACTTGTGTGCGGTCTGGAGTTTTATAATCATATACACTTAAACAAAGGACAACAATTGGGATAATTCATTAATATACAAACCATCGCACATTTTAGCTCTTTATAGTTAAAAGTAGCAGAACGTCCGAGAGACGAGTTAGTTCCTGCGCACGAGCAGTTACTATAGAAACGACAACGAATTAGATATTACAAACTCCTGGCTTTTGGTAGAACCGGAACTACTTTCCAAACTATACGAAAAATAATGCGCACCGCCTGACCAATCAGATTCAAGCATTCAGCCGGGCTGTGGTATAATAATCAATATATAACAATTAATCAATAATATCATTCAGCATCGTAGTGAGTACTATTAATGCTGATACGGAAAATATGCTATAATAATAATAATAATAATAATAATAATAATAATAATAATAATAATATCGCGGTGTTGTTGTAAAACCCGAGCAGTGACGTTGTTTTGTACCTTTAAGTGTCCAGACTCGCCTTATTATTCAGCACAAATAATATCAATGGGTTTTAAAATGATTAAAGACCAGACGAGCCAAGATCGAGGAACTGGATCATTTTAGCTTTAAAATCATTGTAAATGATCTCAGTCCCAGCGCGTTAGCCTCGTTAGCGTTATCGCACTATAATAATAAAAAAGAGCTGCTTTTTAGTTTTCCTTTTTTTCCCTACTCACCGAGAACAGCATGGAATAGACGTTCAGCGTGAATTTGACACAGTAATAAAAGTGGATGCTTTTCTTCCATTCTTCATACGAAGGCATGATGACTTTCTCAGGCTGTTCTCGGGCACGCGCTCATTTAAACTAAAAAATAAAGGATTATAATGAATAATGCCGTCTACACTCCAGCGGTTCAGCTAACAGGCACTTCATTCAAGAATCAGCTCCCTCTGAACGCCCGTGTGAACATGATTAATCTTTCAATTTCGATTCATTTTTTTTATTGTTATTATTTTTTTTAAGCAAGGCGTTTACACTATTACACAGCTAAAGCGAAACTTGTACACATTGTAAACAAAAACAACTTCCGCCCTGCCTAACGGCGCGCGCCGCCATTTAAAGGGCCAGCAGCACTTTTTGTACAAAATGTCATTTTTATAATATAATACTGGGAATTCTTTATTTATTAATGTTCACTTCAACCTATATAAGCTGTCTTGTCGTTAATAAACAAAACGATATACATGTCAGCGTGTTAGAAAAAGTTTTCATTATTATTATTTTTTTTATCACAACATGGCTCACGCTTTTTCCCTCAAGAATGACCAAAAACTGTGTTTAATGACGTGTGATAAATTTGGACATATATTCTTCTTCTTTCAGCTTTTCCCTTCGCCACAGCGAATCATCTCTCCCCACCTATCCCTATCTTCTGCATCCTCAACACTTACACCCACTAGCTTCATATCCTCATTTATTACATCCATATACCTCCTCTTTGGCCTTCCTCTTTGCCTCCTGCCTGGCAGCTCCATGTCCAACATTCTCCTACCAATATACTCACTCTCCCTCCTCTGGACATGTCCAAACCATCTTAATCTGACCTCTCCCTAACTTTGTCCCCCAAACGTCCAACATGAGCCATCCCTCTGATGTACTCGTTCCTAATCCTGTCCAACCGTGTCACTCTCAAAGAGAACCTCAACATCTTCAGCTCCGCTACCTCCACCTCTGACTCCAGTGTCTCTTCCTCAGTGACACTGTCTCTAAACCATACAGCATGGCTGGTCTCACCACCGTCCTGTACACCTTCCCCTTGATTCTCACTGAAATTTTTCTATCACCCAGAACTCCCGACACCTTTCTCCACCCATTCCAACCTGCCTGCACTCGCTTCTTTACCTCTTTCCCACACTCTCCATTACTCTGGACTGTTGACCCCAAGTACTTAAACTCCTGTACCTTCTTCACCTCTTCACCCTGTAATCTTATGGACACATATTATTATTATTATTATTATTATTTTATCCCAGCTGTTAAGGTTATATTTAAGATTTATTACCTAGGTACAATTTTTCCAGCATGGATAGTTTGTTTACATTGACAGCCTGCTGCTTTTGCTAATAATACCACACCACTAAACTAGCTAGCTAGCCTTAGCAAGCTAACAATCAGGACATGTGCAGTGTAAATTGTTGTTTTACTTATATGGATAAATGTCACATCCATATGTGGTTCCTTTAGTAAAAAGTAAAAATATGTGGTTCCTTGAGTCAAAATTCATTTATAAGTCTTTAGCTCTGTGTTGTTTTCTGAAGCACCATGTTCCTGAAGGAACGTTGTTTCATTTCACTATGTAATGCGTCAGCTATATATGGTCGAAATCACAATAACAGCTTCTTGACTTGACTTCATGAACACATGGTGTGTTAAGGTTTAAGTGGAAGAACTTGCACAGTGTGTCCCTGACTCTGACTCAACCCCACTGAACACCTTCGTCCCGTATGTGTGTGTCTGTGTGTGTGTGGAGTTTGCATGTTTATTTCCTCAGGGGTTTCCTCTAGGAAGTCCATTTTTCTCCCTCAATGTCCAAAGACATTCCTTATAGGCGTCTATCCAGCTTGTCCAGAGTCCCCTAAAAGGTTCCTGGAGACTCTGTATAGGATAGGTTCCAGGTTCCTGGGGACTCTGTATAGGATAAGTGGTTTAGAAAATGGAAAAATGGATGGATGGAAAAAATCTAAAGGCTCTGAATTAATCATAAGTCTCCACCTATAGTCTATAGGCAAAGAGACACTCTTGTCTATGAGAAAACATTAATATGAATGAATGAATAAAAGAATAGTTTAAAATAAAGTGTGTGTGTGTGTGTGTGATTTCACACAGTTGAAGAGAAAGCTAGTAACAATGCTTCAATGAAAAATAAATAAATAAATCATATTTAGAACACATTTTGTGCTAGAAAAACTACATGGCAATAATTTATTATTCTTTTAGATTTTGTTACAGAGCCAAGAATGATGAAAGGTAAAACGTAACAATAAGTGGATAAAAAAAAAGAGCATGAGATGATGACAGGAACTGCTGAGCTTTTTATTTCCTACGCTTTGATTTCATACTTGTCTCAGGGGGAATTTTGAAGAATACGTCTAGGCAGAAGGTACCTGGTGTCTGTCACAGTGTAAAGTGCAGAACGAGCGATCGCAACCTCAATCATCTTCCTGCTCCGCTGATCAGTTTCAGTTATATGCAATTATGTTCCAGGCCACAGCTGGGACTGAGATGAAAGCAGGTGTGTGGCGACCGGCCGCATGTCCTACCATCACCATGCTAATTCAGTTATAATCCCACGCTATGGCCGTAACCAGATGTGTCAAGCAGCTGTGGAGTGCTGATACAGTACCTCCTTTTTCAGCACGGAATTGAACGAATTAAACATTATATGAGTCTGAGGTGAGGTGATTCAATTTTTTTTTTTGGCTCAGACATTACACTGTCACGGCACAAATCTATATAGAAAAACTTCTTTCTATATAGAAGACTCTCTGTGAGCACTCCAGCCCAGTAGGTGGCGATAACATGTTATAAACTGTTGATTAGACATCTAAAAAAATTAAAAAATTAAAAAATAACATTATGATGTGCGTACCGAATAGAAGTAAAGCTGAAATTTCAAGCTAATGACAGTGTTTTCAGTGGTTTTTCCCAGTTGTATTTGGGGAATTACATGTTTCAGCATGATTAGATTAGGTTTCTATGGACTGTAGATAACGATCGTTGTGTTACTTATAATTCATAACTAGCGCTGCCTCAGCAAGGAAGTGTCTTCCTGTTACGAAGCACTGACACTGGAGACTCCTTCCATGAACATGCAAGAAACGTTTCCTTAGAGAAAACATTACAATCTATACAATAATAAAGTGTATAAGAACGAGTATGTTAGGTGTAAAGCTGTGATTTGAGCTAGAGCTGGAACTGCTATCTGAGCTGCCGGATTAGGAAAAGAATCTCCTGACCAATCAGAATCGAGAATTCATAAGTGCTGATGTATAAATTCTGAAAAACAGATGATTGATTATACAGGAAAATAGTTTTTATTACTGATCTGTACGAGTGCTGAGAATTAAAGAAAAAAAGACAAAGAGTGTGTAACTGGAGAGTATATAATCAGTATAGAGGATTCATTATCTCATAACGCCTTTAAAATGAAGCGAAGTAAAGGGCTTTAAAGGTAGCATGGTAATTGATTTAGCTTTTATTCCAGATCTATAAATTGTCTGTGAATCAGATACCTCTTTCAGGCATTTGTGAGCTTCGGCCAAGAAGCTTTGACATCCTGGAAAAGGGCCAGCAAAGAAAAAAATAAAAAAAAATCTATCAAACAGAACCACTGCTCAAATAACCATGAGCTCTCTCTCTCTCTCTCTCTCTCTCTCTGTGTGTGTGTGTGTGTTTATGAATAATGCACTACAGAATTCTCCTGTAATTGAGGCTGTCCCATAATGCAAATGGTGAGATTTGTGTTTCCGCTCGCAGAAGATGAGGATCTGTGTCTTTGCGAGCGCAAGGCCACATTAACTCTCTCCCACATCAGACATCAGCAGTAAAACAGAACAGATGAATGCCGTATTCAGAGGCTGCTTCCAAACAGGCAGAGAGAAAATGAAAAGAAAAAAGAAAGGTGGATGTTAACACCTAACAGACTCTGAGTTTCCTGATAAAACCACAGCTTTTTTTCTAAGTGAATTTTAAGCGTCAGCCCAGATTCCTGAAACGACCTTTTGAGTGGTTTTTTTAGAACTTGAAGCCACAGAATTTCCCCTGAGGGACGAGTTGATAGCAGTGTAAATAATGATGATTTTGTGACGGAGCCGAAGTGCCGGCTGAAATGCTGCTGCGTGTCCTGGATGAACAAAAGAGAGAAAATAAACACTTGTTTATATGATCAGTCCTTGCAGGATTTCACTGGTTTGCGATCGTACATAGTGCGGATTGTAAGGCCTTAACCTTTTGCACCGAAGATAAAGGAGTAGAGAAGAAGAAGTGCGAAGGACAAAATGGAAAGGAACCTCAGGAGCTGCTTTTGCAGTCAAATGTTAACACATGAAGTGAGAAACTAATATTGTGTGATTATTATCACCTGTAATCTTTTTTTAGATCACCTCCAGATTAGTCACTGCTTTCACTGATTGACAGCCTGCTGTACTACATCTGCCCCATGGTGTGAATATCTGATGCATCATGAGATGCTTTTCTACTCAGCACGGTTGCTCCTCCTTCTCTGACTGTCCTCAACAAAAAGTGAAGATGAAGTGAATAACACTGATTATCTCCTCATCATGGCACCTGTTAGTGGGTGGGATATATTAGGCAGCAAGTGAACATTTTGTCCTCAAAGTTGATGTGTTAGAAGCAGGAAAAATGGACAAGCGTAAGGATTTGAGCGAGTTTGACGAAGGGCCAAATTGTGTTGGCTAGACCACTGGATCAGAGCATCTCCAAAACTGCAGCTCTTGTGGGGTGTTCCCGGTCTGCAGTGGTCAGTATCTATCAAAAGTGGTCCAAGGAAGGAACAGTGGTGAACTGATGAAGGTGGTCAAGGCTCATTGATTCACGTGGGGAGCAAAGGCTGGTCCATGTGATCCGATCCAACAGACAAGCTCAAATTGCTGAAGAAGTTAATGCTGGTTCTGATAGAAAGGGGTCAGAATACACAGTGCATCACAGTTTGTTGCGTATGGGGCTGCATAGCCACAAACTAGTCAGGGTGCCCATGCTGACCCCTGTGCTCCACCAAAAGCACCAACAATGAGCGTCAGAACTGGACCACGGAGCAATGGAAGAAGGTGGCCTGGTCTGATGAATCACGTTTTCTTTTACATCAGGCAGTGTCATGCTTTGGACAAAGTTCTGCTGGGAAACCTTGGGTCCTGCCATGCATATGGGTGTTACTTTGACATGTACCACACAAGCTACTCAAGTGCTTCTTCAGTCTCTGGTCATTTCGAGACTGGACTACTGCAACTCTTTACTGGCAGGTCTTCCTCTGAATGCAATTCGTCCACTGCAAATGATCCAAAATGCAGCTGCATGGATTGTTTTCAACCTGCCTAAGTTCTCCCACACCACCTTACTGCTGCGCTCCTCTACTGGCTTCCAGTAGCTGCATCAGATTCATAACATTGATGCTTGCCTACAAAGCCAAGAATGGACCAGCAGCATCTTACCTCAAAGATCGTATTGCTCCTCAAACTGCACCTCGCTCCCTCAGATCCTCTAGCACTGCTCAACTGGTCCCACCATCTAGACACATCTAGAATCTTATCTGTTCTGGCACCGAAGTGGTGGAATAAACTTTCCCTAGATCTCCGTACAGCCGAGGCACGGACTGTCTTCAAACAACAACTGAAGATCTACCTTTTCCTGAAGCACTTAAACTAGCTCATATTTTTCCCTGTTTTATGTATTGTTATATTCTAAATTTTAGGCTAATAGTATCCTAAATCTGTGACCTATTGAACCAGTGTTAATGTATTCAATGATAGAGACTTTAAAGCATTTTTGTACGTTGCTCTGGATAAGAGCGTCTGCCAAATGCCAGAAATGTAAATGTATGTACCACCTACCTAAGCAGAGTTACAGACCATGTACACCCTTTCATGGAAACTGTGTTCCCTGATGGGCTGTGGCCTCTTTCAGCAGGATAATGCGCCGTGCCACAAAGCAAAAATGGATCAGGAATGGTTTGATGAGCACAATATTGAGTTTGAGATGTTGACTTGTCCTCGAAATTCTCCAGATCTCAATCCAATCCAGCATCTGTGTGATGTGCTGGACAAACAAGTCCGATCCATGGAGGCCCAACCTCACAACTTACAGGACTTAAAGGATCTGCTGCTAACATCTTGGTTGGTGCCAGATCCCACAGCACACCTTCAGGGATCTAGTGGAGTCCATGCCTCGATGGGTCAGGGCTGTTCTTGCAGCAAAAGGGGGACCAACACAATATTGGGCAGTTGGTTATAATGTTATGCCTGATCGGTGTATATTATATTGTATATATGAGGACAAATTTGAATCATGTCAAAGGATTAAGGATTTCCCAGGGGTTTTGTTTTGGGAGGAGGGAACTACACAGTGGAATTAAAGTGGATAAAAGCAGCTTCTCCGATTTTTAATCACTATTCTTGAAGCGCTGCCAAGCACCTCTGTGAGGATCAGTGAGAGTCAGAATCCGCTGGACCACAGATGAGATCCTTCTATTTTTTTTGTTGTCTCTTTATTGACAGGCATGAGGTTTGAGGGGAAGTTGTTCAAAAAAAAAAAAACAGGTGCCAGAGAGCCATTAGCGCTGCTGATTGCCATCTCTCTTTCCTCTGGCCGTTGTGGAATGTACTCAATGCCAATTGGTGTGTGAAATGAAATTTCTGATTTCTCACCTCACATCGATTTGTCGAGAAGCCTTTTTTTTTTTTTTAAGCTTCAGGACATTGTGTCTCTCTGGCGTTAGCGACGGCAACCAGAATGAAGCAAGATGCTGCAATTAGGGTGCTTTAGGGTGCAATCTCGCAGGTGCTTTAGCGTCACCAGGCTCCAGCTTAATACTTTTGCATATTTATATATATATTTTTTTGCCTTCAATAATCGAAATGTAGTGAGGAAACGGGATGAACAAAGACAGAGGGGTGGGTCATGAGGAGGTTATGAGCATCTGGTGTGTGTGTGTGTGGTTGCACATGCTTAAGTGTGCTAAAAGGGAATGAAACAGGATTAAGAGGGACGTGTAACACTTCCATGAAGCAGCATTAATCAGTCCTTTACTAGAGGGGTTCTAATAGAACCTGCCATGCTAACGTGGCTAAGAAAGTGCAAGGAATATCCTCTCAAATCATCCTCAAATGTAAATGTGTCTCTTGGAGACAGAGAGCTGAGATGTGAGGCACACAACGACCCTGGCTAAGTAGGTTATCAGTAGGAGAGATGCTAACTGCTTAAAATTCCCCACATAGGCTGCACGTACAGGAAATGCTAAAACGCTAACAGGCTTAGCATTAAGTGTTGGAGACATGGTGGCAATTAAAGCTGTGCTCTTATCGTTTCTATAGTAACAGTGCCTTTACAGGGATGTAACCGGAAATGGATAAAAAGTCAATACTATGATGTGTGTATTAAACTTACATAAACCTGGTCGTGTGACGCAACAACAAATCGCTCTAATTTTAACAGCTGATTCATTTCCTAAATGATTCATTATTGCTGTATTGAAAATAAAGCAACTGCACACACGATTCATTTCGTTTGATTCATTCAGTAGTTCACCGTTTCCTCGACTCACTTCCTATATCATCGCCTCTCACGCACTAAAGACTCGCTAATTGGCTGATCCGAGCCGTGAAGCTCGGCCTGGTCTCAGTCCAACAGAGGGAGGTAGTGAGCAGAGTGAGAGCCAGGAGCTTCAGACTGCTGACATTTACACTATTACTGACATTTAGGATTTGACCAATACACACTGACCACTGCACAGCTGTCCACATCAGCCTGGAGGAGGTGTATGAGAGCAGGGCTCAGGGAGGGTGTGTGTGTGTGTGTGTGTGTGAGAGAGAGAGAGAGAGAGAGAGTGGAAGAGAAAGAAAAAGAGTGAGAGTGTAGGGTGTGTGTGTGTGTGTGTGTGTGTGTGTGTGAAAGAGAGAGAGACAGTGTGTTTGTGAGCATGTGTGTGTGTGTGTGAGTGTGTGTGTTTGAGAAAGAGGGAAAGAGAGAGAGAGTAGGGTGTGTGTGTGCATGTGAGAAAGAGGGAGAGTGTGGAGTGTGTGTGAAAGAGAGCGAGCGAGCGAGAGAGAGCGAGAGAGAGAGAGAGTGTATGGTGTGTGTGCTTGTTTGAGAAAGAGGGAGTGTGTGTTGTGTGTGTGTGTAATGCACCTAGACACTGAGAAAGTATGAAAGTGTGGTTTCTTCACTACACCCAGTGAGCTGTAGGGACCCTACAACAGGGGCTGTGAATTTGGGAGGCATTTGCAATTCAAATCACTTTCTCCTAGTGCACTACTTAGGGTATGAAACATTTCTAAACCATCTGGAGCTCAGTGAACTCTTTCGTATATACAGTGAGCACACATGAACGGTTCAATGAGCTCTATCATCTATGTAGTGCACTAGGGGTGACTGGAGATTGACCCCCCTACCTCTCTCTTTCTCTCTCTTTCTGCACTATTTGTCTATTTGGTATGCTACATGAGGGATGAAATGACTTCTACACTCGGTGTAGTGCACTATATGTGAGCATTCAGTTTAAGTGCACCACTTCCACCCTACTTAGGGCACTATGTATTGTATTTAATAAGTATATACATGGACAAACCAGGGGATGAAGTAATGCCTTGTCCACCTGATATGGTGCACTGTTTGGATTTCTCAGCTTCATATCAAGTGCACTACTTATGGTATATAACACTCTGTCAAGTGCATTATGTCCAGCAGGGACTCACTTCTCTACTTCCCTTACTTGGGAGCAGTGGTAGCTCAAGTGGTTAAGGCTCTGGCTCTGGGTTGTTGATCGGAGGATCGGGGTTCCCAGCACCACCAAGCTCCACTGTTGGGCAATTGAGCAAGGCCCTTAACACTCTCTGCTCCAGGGGGTACTGTATCATAGCTGCCCTGGTGCCCTGACCCCAACTTCCTCAGCTGGGATATGCAAAGAATAGAATTCCACTGTGCTGTAATGTATGTGTGATGATAATAAAGGCTTCATGCCCTCACTTCTATCAGGGCTTTTTATAGTGCCCTAACTTGTGCACTATATCCCTAACAGGGAGCAATTTGAGATTCAGGTCTCTAATTCAGGTCTCTAATTCAAGTGCACTGCTTGCTCTATTACTTAGGCGCCTCGGCTCTCGGTGTAGTGCATTATTTGTAGGTTGATGAGGCATGAATTAACGCTCTCTCCACCCAGCTTGGTGCACTACATGTCCATATGGGCTTCACCTCTCCACCTCATATCCAAGTGGGCTTTATGATATGAAAACTCCAGCTTCTACCCTCCAACAAGTGCACTACATTTCTGAGATTCGAGCTTGACTTCCTATTCAAGGTAATTATACAGCATATACCCCTGCAGAATAGGGCATGAAACCATGTCCACTTGATCTAGTGCACACTATACTGTCCATTCGCACTAGACTCGTACATGTCCATAGCTATGTTTATTATTGTTATTATTTTTGTTCAACATTTTGAGCGTAAATTTCTGAGAGAGACAGAGAGCGAGAGAGAGAGAGAGACACGTGAGCGCGCGAGCGTGTGCGTGCGTGAGTGCGCTCACCTCGAGCTTTAATATCAGTCACCAAGAGCTCGCTGCAAAAAGTAAAAGCAGACAGAAAGCGAGGCGCGCGCTAAACCCGGGCTCCTTGCACTCTTTGCACGCGCTGCGCCATGGAGCCCCGTAAAACTTCCCGGCGCGCGCGGTTTGCGGTAGCGGACTGCTCGGACATGGTCGATTAAAAACAAACGCCAGGGAAGTATATCAGTGATTATTGGTGATTATTTGTGAAGATGGACCCGCTGTTTACTTACACCGACTCACCGGGAAACTGGACCGCGGAGAATAACGGCACAGACCCGGTCGACTGGAACCAGTTCACGCAGCCCGCGTGGCGCATCACGCTCTGGGCGCTCGCTTACAGCTTCATCGTGCTGGTAGCGGTGGTGGGCAACGTGACGGTCATATGGATCATTGTGGCGCACAAGCGGATGCGCACCGTCACCAACTACTTCCTGGTGAACCTGGCGTTCGCCGAGGCGTCCATGTCCGCCTTTAACACCGTGGTGAACTTCGTGTACGCGGCGCACAACGAGTGGTACTTCGGCTTGGGCTACTGCCGCTTCCACAACTTCTTCCCCATCGCCGCCGTGTTCGCCAGCATCTGCTCCATGACCGCCATCGCCGTGGACAGGTCAGTTCCTTCAACACTCTCCTCAAAATACTCTCCTCAACTTCACCCTAATTTTCTCACTCATCACTCCTTATATTTACTCATCACTCCTCTCACATTTTTACTCATGACTCCTCTCTCAATGAATATTTACTCATGACTCCTCTCTCAATGAATATTTACTCATCACTTCTCTCTCACTGTAATTTATTTATTTATTTATTTATTTATTTATTTATTTATTTATTTATTAATGATAATAATAATAATAATATTTTATTAAAAAATTTCCTACATCTTTATTGTATAGTTCATTATTTTTACGTTTTATTTTTGTCTTTTTTAAAAGTGTAAGTAGTTCCCACTGGAAATCATTTTATTTCTGTGATATTTTAATCTGAGTGTTTTTATTTGCATATAATCTATGCATTATTTATAATAATAATAATATATAATAATATATAAATATATAATAATAATAATAATGATAATGATAATGATAATAATAATAATAATAATTATTATTATTATTATTATTTGTGTAATTATTATTATTATTATTATTATTACTACTACTACTACTAAATTACTAAATGAGCTCCTACTAGAATTCTAGTATTTAGTATTTTTTAATATATTTTTATTTTTTATTTTTTATGTATTACCTTATTACCAATGTTTGTGGAAGTATCTATCTATGTATCTGTCTGTCTGTCTGTCTGTCTGTCTGTCTATCTATCTATCTATCTATCTATCTATCTATCTATCTATCTATCTATCTATCTATCTATCTATCTATCTATCTATCTATCTATCTATCTATCTACTGCTGGACTTTTATAAACCCTGTTTAGTTACTGAGCACCGAGTTGATGGTGATGGTGATTATCATTCAGCGAAACAATCCACTACTCCATAAATCCGTCTGCACTTCTTTCCCGTGAATCTTTTTGTTCTGTTCGGCTCGACAGTTCACTTCCAGAACCTAATGAGCTTGGCATTAGAGGTGATACGTCTGTGCGGCGCACTTTAAAAGGAGTTTTAAATCTTCTCTGGATTTGTGTTCTGTGACACTCTGATCATTCATCAACATAACGCTTGAGGCTTCCTGAGATGAATGACTTCTGCTCTCTTCGGAAAACTTTTATTTTAAACAACAAAAAAGATCTGAAAGGTTGGTGGTCTTTATTAGGATAAAAAAAATAGTTTCATCATATTGAGTTAAAACAATGGAAAAAGGCAGAAGGATGGAAGGCAATGGAAGAATGAATATGAAGGAGAGCTTTAAAGAAAGAGAAGATGGCTTAATTTTATCAGGTGCATAAAAACTACCAATAGCACAGATTTGAGCCAGACGGATGAAAATTCCAGAAGTAATCGCCTAAGCCTAGATCTCTCTGAGTACGCTAATCCAAGCCGGAATATGGCTTTAGTCGAGAGCCTGAGACTTTAGGAGCTTTAAATAAAAAGTTCACTCCAGTCCCACAGGCTTGACTTTGCTTCATCTACTGTAATAATCATAAATGACGACATGTGCTGTTTATCGCAGAATCAGATTAGCGTTAGCACTAATCGTATTAGCGCTAATCCTGCACTCGGAACACCATGCGGTAAACGTGTGTAAATCTGTCAGCTTATTGCACTTTTGCCCCTTGGAGAAGAGACCTGGTCTTTATCTGGGTTCAAGAATTAAATAGATCTCGAGGAAACACATTGAAAGATGGCGGGACAGGAGATTTGGCTTTAAATGGTTTTCATTTGTATTTTTCCTAATCTCACTGTGCAGCACACAGGTGTCTAATTTTAACCTTTCTCACACTGTGATCCAGCTGTGGTAGAAACACACAGGTGGTGGAACAGGGGGTGGAGCACAGTGTGTAACACAGAGCAGAACACAGAGTGTAACACAGAGCAGAACACAGAGTGTAACACAGAGCAGAACACAGAGTGTAACACAGAGCAGAACACAGAGTGTAACACAGAGCAGAACACAGTGTTACACAGAGCAAAACACAGAGCAGAACACACGGTGTAACACAGAGCAGAACACAGAGTGTAACACAGATCAGAACACAGAGCAGAACACAGAGTGTTACACAGAGCAAAACACAGAGCAGAACAAAGAGTGTAACACAGAGTATTACACAGAGCAGAACACATAGTGTAACACAGAACAGAACACAGGGTGTAACACAGTGCAGAACACAGGGTGTAACACAGAGTGGAACACAGTGGAACACAGAGCGTAACACAGAGCAGAACAGAGTATAACACAGAGCAGAACACAGAGCGTAACACAGAGCAGAACAGAGTGTAACAGAGCAGAACACAGAGCATAACACAGAGCAGAACAGAGTGTAACACAGAGCAGAACACAGAGTGTAACACAGAGCAGAACACAGAGTGTAACACAGAGCAGAACACAGAGTGTAACACAGAGCAAAACACAGAGCAGAACACACGGTGTAACACAGTGCAGAAGACAGGGTGTAACACAGAGCAGAACACAGAGTGTAACACAGAGCAGAACACAGGGTGTAACACAGAGCAGAACACAGGGTGTAACACAGAGTGTAACACAGAGTGTAACACAGAGCAGAACACAGGGTGTAACACAGAGCAGAACACAGAGTGTAACACAGAGCAGAACACAGGGTGTAACACAGAGCAGAACACAGGGTGTTACACAGAGCAGAACACAGGGTGTTACACAGAGCAGAACACAGAGTGTAACACAGAGTGTAACACAGAGCAGAACACAGGGTGTTACACAGAGCAGAACACAGAGTGTAACACAGAGCAGAACACAGGGTGTAACACAGTGCAGAACACAGGGTGTAACACAGTGCAGAACACAGGGTGTAACGCAGAGTGGAACACAGAGCAGAACACAGAGTGCAACACAGTGCAGAACACAGGGTGTAACACAGAGTGGAACACAGAGCAGAACACAGAGTGTAACACAGAGCAGAACACAGGATGTAACACAGAGCAGAACACAGAGTGTAACACAGAGCAGAACACAGAGTGTTACACAGAGCAAAACACAGAGCAGAACACACGGTGTAACACAGTGCAGAACACAGGGTGTAACACAGAGCAGAACACAGGGTGTAACACAGAGCAGAACACAGGGTGTAACACAGAGCAGAACACAGAGTGTAACACAGAGCAGAACACAGGGTGTAACATAGAGTGTAACACAGAGCAGAACACAGAGCAGAACACAGAGTGTAACACAGAGCAGAACACAGGGTGTAACACAGAGTGTAACACAGAGCAGAACACAGAGTATAACACAGAGCAGAACACAGAGTGTAACACAGAGCAGAGCACAGGGTGTAACACAGAGTGTAACACAGAGCAGAACACAGAGTGTAACACAGAGCAGAACACAGAGTGTAACACAGAGCAGAACACAGAGTGTAACACAGAGCAGAACACAGGGTGTTACACAGAGCAGAACACAGGGTGTTACACAGAGCAGAACACAGAGTGTTACACAGAGCAGAACACAGGGTGTTACACAGAGCAGAACACAGAGCAGAACACAGAGTATAACATAGAGCAGAACACAGAGTGTAACACAGAGCAGAGCACAGGGTGTAACAGAGTGTAACACAGAGCAGAACACAGAGTGTAACACAGACCAGAACACAGAGTGTAACACAGAGCAGAACACAGAGTGTAACACAGAGCAGAACACAGGGTGTTACACAGAGCAGAACACAGGGTGTTACACAGAGCAGAACACAGAGTGTAACACAGAGCAGAACACAGGGTGTAACACAGAGCAGAACACAGAGTGTAACACAGAGCAAAACACAGGGTGTTACACAGAGCAGAACACAGAGTGTAACACAGTGCAGAACACAGGGTGTAACACAGTGCAGAACACAGGGTGTAACACAGAGTGTAACACAGAGCAGAACACAGAGTGTAACAGAGAGCAGAACACAGGGTGTAACACAGAGCAGAACACAGAGTGTAACACAGAGTGTAACACAGAGCAGAACAGAGTGTAACACAGAGCAGAACAGAGTGTAACACAGAGCAAAACACAGAGCAGAACACACGGTGTAACACAGTGCAGAACACAGGGTGTTACACAGAGCAGAACACAGGGTGTAACACAGAGCAGAACACAGAGTGTAACACAGAGCAGAACACAGGGTGTTACACAGAGCAGAACACAGGGTGTTACACAGAGCAGAACACAGGGTGTTACACAGAGCAGAACACAGAGTGTAACACAGAGCAGAACACAGGGTGTAACACAGAGTGGAACACAGAGCAGAACACAGAGTGTAACACAGTGCAGAACACAGGGTGTAACACAGTGCAGAACACAGGGTGTAACACAGAGTGGAAAACAGAGCAGAACACAGAGTGTAACACAGAGCAGAACACAGGGTGTAACACAGAGCAGAACACAGAGTGTAACACAGAGTGTAACACAGAGCAGAACAGAGTGTAACACAGAGCAGAACACAGAGTGTAACACAGAGCAGAACAGAGTGTAACACAGAGCAAAACACAGAGCAGAACACACGGTGTAACACAGTGCAGAACACAGGGTGTAACACAGAGCAGAACACAGAGTGTAACACAGAGCAGAACACAGGGTGTAACACAGAGCAGAACACAGAGTGTAACACAGAGCAGAACACAGGGTGTAACACAGAGCAGAACACAGAGTGTAACACAGAGCAGAACACAGAGTGTAACACAGAGCAGAACACAGAGTGTAACACAGAGCAGAACACAGGGTGTAACATAGAGTGTAACACAGAGCAGAACACAGAGCAGAACACAGAGTGTAACACAGAGCAGAACACAGGGTGTAACATAGAGTGTAACACAGAGCAGAACACAGAGTGTAACACAGAGCAGAACACAGGGTGTAACACAGAGTGTAACACAGAGCAGAACACAGAGTATAACACAGAGCAGAACACAGAGTGTAACACAGAGCAGAGCACAGGGTGTAACACAGAGTGTAACACAGAGCAGAACACAGAGTGTAACACAGAGCAGAACACAGAGTGTAACACAGAGCAGAACACAGGGTGTTACACAGAGCAGAACACAGGGTGTTACACAGAGCAGAACACAGAGTGTTACACAGAGCAGAACACAGGGTGTTACACAGAGCAGAACATAGAGCAGAACACAGAGTATAACACAGAGCAGAACACAGAGTGTAACACAGAGCAGAGCACAGGGTGTAACACAGAGTGTAACACAGAGCAGAACACAGAGTGTAACACAGAGCAGAACACAGAGCAGAACACAGAGTGTAACACAGAGCAGAACACAGAGTGTAACACAGAGCAGAACACAGGGTGTTACACAGAGCAGAACACAGGGTGTTACACAGAGCAGAACACAGGGTGTAACACAGAGCAGAACACAGGGTGTAACACAGAGCAGAACACAGGGTGTTACACAGAGCAGAACACAGGGTGTTACACAGAGCAGAACACAGAGTGTAACACAGAGTGTAACACAGAGCAGAACACAGGGTGTTACACAGAGCAGAACACAGAGTGTAACAGAGTGTAACACAGAGCAGAACACAGGGTGTTACACAGAGCAGAACACAGAGTGTAACACAGAGTGTAACACAGAGCAGAACACAGGGTGTAACACAGAGTGTAACACAGAGCAGAACACAGGGTGTAACACAGAGTGTAACACAGAGAATAACACAGGGTGTAACACAGAGCAGAACACAGGATGTAACACAGAGCAGAACACAGGGTGTAACACAGCAGAACACAGGGTGTAACACAGCAGAACACAGAGTGTAACACAGAGCAGAACACAGAGCAGAACACAGGGTGTAACACAGAGCAGAACACAGGGTGTAACACAGCAGAACACAGAGTGTAACACAGAGCAGAACACAGAGCAGAACACAGGGTGTAACACAGAGAAGAACACAGAGTGTAACAGAGCAGAACACAGGGTGTAACACAGAGCAGAACACAGGGTGTAACACAGAGCAGAACACAGGGTGTAACACAGAGCAGAACACAGGGTGTAACACAGAGCAGAACACAGAGTGTAACACAAAGCAGAACACAGAGTGTAAAACAGAGCAGAACACAGAGTGTAACACAGAGCAGAACACAGAGTGTAACACAGAGCAGAACACAGAGTGTAACACAGATCAGAACACAGGGTGTAACACAGAGCAGAACACAGAGTGTAACACAGGGTGTAACACAGAGCAGAACACAGGGTGTAACACAGAGCAGAACACAGGGTGTAACACAGAGCAGAACACAGGGTGTAACACAGAGCAGAACACAGAGTGTAACACAGAGCAGAACACAGGGTGTAACACAGAGCAGAACACAGGGTGTAACACAGAGCAGAACACAGAGTGTAAAACAGAGCAGAACACAGGGTGTAACACAGAGCAGAACAAAGAGTGTAACACAGGGTGTAACAGAGCAGAACACTGAGCAGAACAAAGAGTGTAACACAGAGAAGAACACAGGGTGTAACACAGAGTGTAACACAGAGCAGAACACAGGGTGTAACACAGAGCAGAACACAGGGTGTAACACAGAGCAGAACACAGGGTGTAACACAGAGCAGAACACAGGGTGTAACACAGAGCAGAACAAAGAGTGTAACACAGGGTGTAACAGAGCAGAACACTGAGCAGAACAAAGAGTGTAACACAGAGAAGAACACAGGGTGTAACACAGAGCAGAACACAGAGCAGAACACAGAGTGTAACACAGAGCAGAACACAGGGTGTAACACAGAGCAGAACACAGGGTGTAACACAGAGCAGAACACAGAGTGTAACACAGAGCAGAACACAGAGTGTAACACAGAGCAGAACACAGGGTGTAACACAGAGCAGAACAGAGAGCAGAACACAGAGCGTAACACAGAGCAGAACACAGGGTGTAACACAGAGCAGAACACAGGGTGTAACACAGAGCAGAACACAGGGTGTAACACAGAGCAGAACACAGAGTGTAAAACAGAGCAGAACACAGGGTGTAACACAGTGCAGAACAAAGAGTGTAACACAGGGTGTAACAGAGCAGAACACAGAGCAGAACAAAGAGTGTAACACAGAGCAGAACACAGGGTGTAACACAGAGCAGAACACAGAGCAGAACACAGGGTGTACCACAGAGCAGAACACAGAGTGTAACACAGAGCAGAACACAGGGTGTAACACAGATCAGAACACAGGGTGTAACACAGAGCAGAACAAAGAGTGTAACACAGGGTGTAACAGAGCAGAACACAGAGCAGAACAAAGAGTGTAACACAGAGAAGAACACAGGGTGTAACACAGAGCAGAACACAGAGCAGAACACAGAGTGTAACACAGAGCAGAACACAGGGTGTAACACAGAGCAGAACACAGGGTGTAACACAGAGCAGAACACAGAGTGTAACACAGAGCAGAACACAGAGTGTAACACAGAGCAGAACACAGGGTGTAACACAGAGCAGAACAGAGAGCAGAACACAGAGCGTAACACAGAGTAGAACACAGAGTGTAACACAGAGCAGAACACAGGGTGTAACACAGAGTATAACACAGAGCAGAACACAGAGTGTTACACAGAGCAGAACACAGGGTGTAACACAAAGTGTAACACAGAGCAGAACACAGAGCAAAACACAGAGCAGAACACACGGTGTAACACAGAGCAGAACACAGAGTGTAACACAGTGCAGAACACAGAGTGTTACACAGAGCAGAACACATTGTTACACAGAGCAGAACACCGAGCAGAACACAGGGTGTAACACAGAGCAGAACACAGGGTGCAACACAGTGCAGAACACAGGGTGCAACACAGAGAGCAGAACACAGAGTAGAACACAGGGTGTAACACAGTGCAGAACACAGAGTGTAACACAGAGCACAACACACAGTGTAACATGGAGCAAAACACAGAGTGTAACACAGTGCAGAACACAGAGTGTTACACAGAGCAGAACACAGAGTGTAACACAGAGCAGAACACACAGTGTAACACAGTGCAGAACACAGTGTATTACACAGTGCAGAACACAGGGTGCAACACAGTGCAGAACACAGGGTGTAACACAGAGCAGAACACAGAGCAGTACACAGGATGTAACACAGAGCAGAACAGGGTGTAACACAGAGCACAACACACAGTGTAACACAGAGCAGAACACAGAGCAGTACACAGGATGTAACACAGAGCAGAACAGGGTGTAACACAGAGCACAACACACAGTGTAACATGGAGCAGAACACAGAGTGTAACACAGAGCAGAACACAGAGTGGAACAGAGCAGATAGAGTGGAACACACAGTGTAACATGGAGCAGAACACAGAGTGGAACAGAGCAGATAGAGTGGAACACAGAGTGAAACATGGAGCGGAACACAGACTGGAACACAGAACAGAACACACAGTGTAACATGGAGCAGAACACAGAGCAGAACACCAGGTAAAGCATAGAGCAAAACACAGAGCAGAACACAGAGTGTAACATAGAGCAAGAGTACATAGGGTAACATGAAGCAGAACACAAAGCAAAAAAACAGTGTTTAACCCAAAGCAGGTCACAGGGTGTAACAAAGAGCAGAAGACAGAATGTAAGATGGAGCAGAACACAGGGTGTAACACGGAGTGTAACACAGAGCAGAACACAGGGTGTAACACGGAGTGTAACACAGAGCAGAACACAGAGTGTAACACGGATCAGAACACACAGTGGAACACACAGTGGAACACACAGCAGAACACAGAGCAGAACACAGAGTGGAACACAGCAGAACACAGAGTGGAACACACAGCAGAACACAGAGTGGAACACAGAGCAGAACACAGAGAAGAACACAGAGTGGAACACACAGCAGAACACAGAGAAGAACACAGAGTGGAACACACAGCAGAACACAGAGTGGAACACAGAGCAGAACACAAAGTGGAACACACAGCAGAACACAGAGAAGAACAAAGAGTGGAACACAGCAGAACACAGAGTGGAACACACAGCAGCACACAGAGTGGAACACAGAGTGGAACACACAGCAGAACACAGAGTGGAACACAGTAGAACACAGAGTGGAACACAGAGCAGAACACAGAGAAGAACACAGAGTGGAACACAGTAGAACACAGAGTGGAACACAGAGCAGAACACAGAGAAGAACACAGAGTGGAACACAGAGCAGAACACAGAGAAGAATACAGAGTGGAACACACAGGAGAACACACAGGGTAACAAAAAGCAGAACACAGAGCATAACACAGAGCAGAACACAGATTGTAACACAGATCAGAACACAGAGTGGAACACACAGTGGAACACAGAGCAGAACACAGAGAAGAACACAGAGTGGAACACAGCAGAACACAGAGTGGAACACACAGCAGAACACAGAGAAGAACACAGAGTGGAACACACAGCAGAACAGAGAGAAGAACAAAGAGTGTAACACAGCAGAACACAGAGTGTAACACAGAGCAGAACACAGAGTGTAACACAGAGCAGAACACAGAGAAGAACACAGAGTGGAACACACAGCAGAACACAGAGTGGAACACAGCAGAACACAGAGTGGAACACACAGCAGAACAGAGAGAAGAACAAAGAGTGTAACACAGCAGAACACAGAGTGTAACACAGAGCAGAACACAGAGTGTAACACAGAGCAGAACACAGAGAAGAACACAGAGTGGAACACACAGCAGAACACAGAGTGGAACACAGCAGAACACAGAGTGGAACACACAGCAGAACACAGAGTGGAACACAGAGCAGAACACAGAGAAGAACACAGAGTGGAACACAACAGAACACAGAGTGGAACACACAACAGAACACAGAGCAGAACACAGAGAAGAATACAGAGTGGAACACACAGGAGAACACACAGGGTAACAAAAAGCGTAACACAGAGCGTAACACAGAGCAGAACACAGAGTGTAACACGGGACAAGACACAGAGCAGGAGACAGAGTGGAACACAGAGCAGAACGCAGAGTGTAACACAGAGAAGAACACAGAGTGGAACACAGCAGAACACACAGGGTAACAAAGAGCAGAACACAGAGCGTAACAGAGCAGAACACAGAGTGTAACACAGGACAGGACACAGAGCAGAACACAGAGTGTAACACACAGTGGAACACAGAGCAGAACACAGAGTAGAACACACAGCAGAACATAGAGTGTAACACAGAGAAGAACACACAGTGGAACACAGAGCAGAACACAGAGTAGAACACAGCAGAACATAGAGTGGAAACACAGCAGAACACAGAGTGGAAACACAGCAGAACACAGAGTGTTAAATGGAACAGAACACAGAGCAGAACACAGAGTGTAACATGGGGCAGAACACAGAGTGTAACACAGAAGAACACAGAGTGGAAACACAGCAGAACACAGAGTGTTAAATGGAACAGAACACAGAGCAGAACACAGAGTGTAACACGGGGCAGAACACAGAGTGTAACACAGAAGAACACAGAGTGGAAACACAGCAGAACACAGAGTGGAAACACAGCAGAACACAGAGTGTTAAATGGAACAGAACACAGAGCAGAACACAGAGTGTAACACGGGGCAGAACACAGAGTGGAAACACAGCAGAACACAGTGTGGAAACACAGCAGAACACAGAGTGGAAACACAGCAGAACACAGAGTGTTAAATGGAACAGAACACAGAGCAGAACACAGAGTGTAACACGGGGCAGAACACAGAGTGTAACACAGAAGAACACAGAGTGGAAACACAGCAGAACACAGAGTGGAAACACAGCAGAACACAGAGTGTTAAATGGAACAGAACACAGAGCAGAACACAGAGTGTAACACGGGGCAGAACACAGAGTGGAAACACAGCAGAACACAGAGTGGAAACACAGCAGAACACAGAGTGTTAAATGGAACAGAACACAGAGCAGAACACAGAGTGTAACACGGGGCAGAACACAGAGTGGAATACAGTAGAACACAGAGTGGAACACAGAGCAGAACACAGAGAAGAACACAGAGTGGAACACAGAGCAGAACACAGAGAAGAATACAGAGTGGAACACACAGGAGAACACACAGGGTAACAAAAAGCAGAACACAGAGCATAACACAGAGCAGAACACAGATTGTAACACAGATCAGAACACAGAGTGGAACACACAGTGGAACACAGAGCAGAACACAGAGAAGAACACAGAGTGGAACACAGCAGAACACAGAGTGGAACACACAGCAGAACACAGAGAAGAACACAGAGTGGAACACACAGCAGAACAGAGAGAAGAACAAAGAGTGTAACACAGCAGAACACAGAGTGTAACACAGAGCAGAACACAGAGTGTAACACAGAGCAGAACACAGAGAAGAACACAGAGTGGAACACACAGCAGAACACAGAGTGGAACACAGCAGAACACAGAGTGGAACACACAGCAGAACAGAGAGAAGAACAAAGAGTGTAACACAGCAGAACACAGAGTGTAACACAGAGCAGAACACAGAGTGTAACACAGAGCAGAACACAGAGAAGAACACAGAGTGGAACACACAGCAGAACACAGAGTGGAACACAGCAGAACACAGAGAAGAACACAGAGTGGAACACAGCAGAACACAGAGAAGAACACAGAGTGGAACTCGCAGCAGAACACAGAGTGGAACACAGAGCAGAACACAGAGAAGAACACAGAGTGGAACACAACAGAACACAGAGCAGAACACAGAGAAGAATACAGAGTGGAACACACAGGAGAACACACAGGGTAACAAAAAGCGTAACACAGAGCGTAACACAGAGCAGAACACAGAGTGTAACACGGGACAAGACACAGAGCAGGAGACAGAGTGGAACACAGAGCAGAACGCAGAGTGTAACACAGAGAAGAACACAGAGTGGAACACAGCAGAACACACAGGGTAACAAAGAGCAGAACACAGAGCGTAACAGAGCAGAACACAGAGTGTAACACAGGACAGGACACAGAGCAGAACACAGAGTGTAACACACAGTGGAACACAGAGCAGAAAGAGTAGAACACACAGCAGAACATAGAGTGTAACACAGAGAAGAACACACAGTGGAACACAGAGCAGAACACAGAGTAGAACACACAGCAGAACATAGAGTGGAAACACAGCAGAACACAGAGTGGAAACACAGCAGAACACAGAGTGGAAACACAGCAGAACACAGAGTGGAAACACAGCAGAACACAGAGTGTTAAATGGAACAGAACACAGAGCAGAACACAGAGTGTAACACGGGGCAGAACACAGAGTGGAAACACAGCAGAACACAGAGTGGAAACACAGCAGAACACAGAGTGTTAAATGGAACAGAACACAGAGCAGAACACAGAGTGTAACACGGGGCAGAACACAGAGTGGAAACACAGCAGAACACAGAGTGGAAACACAGCAGAACACAGAGTGTTAAATGGAACAGAACACAGAGCAGAACACAGAGTGTAACACGGGGCAGAACACAGAGTGTAACACAGAAGAACACAGAGTGGAAACACAGCAGAACACAGAGTGGAAACACAGCAGAACACAGAGTGTTAAATGGAACAGAACACAGAGCAGAACACAGAGTGTAACACGGGGCAGAACACAGAGTGGAAACACAGCAGAACACAGAGTGGAAACACAGCAGAACACAGAGTGGAAACACAGCAGAACACAGAGTGTTAAATGGAACAGAACACAGAGCAGAACACAGAGTGTAACACGGGGCAGAACACAGAGTGGAATACAGAGCAGAACACAGGGTGTAACAGAGGAAAATACAGAGAGAAACATAGAGTGGAATAACGAGTGAAACACAGAGAAGGGAGCAAGACAGGGAGTGGAACATGGAGCAGAACATGGAGTTGAACACATATTGGAACAGTGAGTGAACAGTAGTAGTAGTAATATTAAAACACTGAGCAGTAAGTTAAACTCCGAAAGTGGGGAACAATCCAGAAAAGAAGAAAGAGGAGTATTAGGAAGAAAGGATTCTTCTGTCAGGAGCCTCAGCCATTGTTTGCTTTAATCTCCACTTTAGAGACAGCATGAGTCTGTCATAATTTCAGGTCTTTAATCCTGTGTCAGAGACGCTGCTTCTTCTGTTTTCAGCAGTAAAGGCTGTGCCTCTATATTAGGAGATGAGTGAAAGCAGTGTTTACACGTCTGCATGTTGTTAAAGCTCGGGATATTACTCTGGGATCTGCAGGAACTTCTGCTGCTCATGTTAATGTGAAAGACTTCATTCCTGTGAAGATTGTGCATTCAGTTCAGTAAAGTTCCACATGAACGCTGTCCTAAATAACGCTAGTTGCTGCAGATAGTTAACGCTAACAAACCGTGACAAGTAACACAAACATCACAACTCACACCAGGGTTAATTTATGCCTGTTTAATTCTACATCAAAGCTGTGTTAACTGATGTTTACTGCACAATGCTGCGGATTACTCTATTCTGACAATGTGTGAGAGAAAAAATCTGAAAATGTGAGAGAGAGAGAGAGAGAGAGAGAGAAAGAAAGAAAGAAAGAAAGAAAGAAAGAAAGAAAAAATGAGGAACAAGAAAAAAGTGCAAAAAATTGCAAAGAAGGAATATATGAAAAGCAAAAATGTAAAAGAAAAAAAAAGAAGAAGAAGTAGAACCTGAAAAACAAGAATTGCAGATGTGGTTATTTCACAATGAGGAGGGAGGGAGGAAGAAAGGAAGAAAGGATGAAAAAAAGACAATAAAAAGAGAAACAAGAAAAAAGTTAGTTAGACAAAAAGGAAAGAAAACAACACTATAAAAAGTCTGAAAAAATGTGAAAAGGAAAAAAGTAAAAAAAAAAAAGAAAAGTTAAGAAAGAATAAATGTTAGAAATAAAGAAGAAAGAAAAAATGGGAAAGAAAGAAAGAAAGAAAGAAAGAAAGAAAGAAAGAAAGAAAGAAAGAAAGAAAGAAAGAAAGAAAGGAAAATGGTAGATGGGGAGAAAAAATAAGTTTGAAGGAAGGAAAGAAAGAACATAAAGGAAAAGAAGGAACATAAAGGGGGAAAATGAAAAAAGAAATTAAACAGGATATAATAAAGATATAAAACACTGAAATAAATAAAACATGAAAGAAGGTGTTTTGCAGATGAAGATCTACTGTTATTTCATAGAAAGAAAGAAAGAAAGAAAGAAAGAAAGAAAGAAAGAAAGAAAGAAAGAAAGAGAAAAGAAGAGGAGAGAAGAGGAAGACTGGATGTGTTGGCAGGCATGTCCTCCCACTTCATCTCCTCTACACTTCAGTGATGTTAAATCTCAGGACTTACTCAGAAAGCCACGAGCAGAGCCTTTAACCCTCGGCTAGATTTTCTCTGCGCTGTAAAGCACTGCCGCATTTCTTTCCAAACATCTCCTTCACAGCACAGAGGTACCCCAGAGCCATCGAAAAAAACCTTTCGACTTTTAACAAGCAGTGTGCAACAAAAAAAAACAATAATAATAATCAAAAATAAAAAAATCCGATGAGGAAGAGCTTCACACTTTCACATGATCATTCAGCTTCTTCTGCATTTAGGAACACATTATATACATATTCATTCATTCATTCATATATATATATATATATATATATATATATGGTGCTGATACGGTGAAAAGTTTACACACCCCTGTGATGCTGAGAAATAAATGATCAGACCGATTAGCATGCAGAATTCTCCAGCGAGTGTTAATATTTTACTGTGGATTTATTTTTGTCTGAGATTACTTATGGCAGATTAATGCTTTAGAAATGCAGAAAATAACTAATGAAGTGTCAGCATTGTTTACTTCTTAAAGCATTTATATAAATAGAGTAGATCTTTCTAGATCTTTCCGAATGAGATGCGTCTCACGTCTGCAGCCATCTGTTGCTTCGACTCTATTGTTTTTTTTTCCATTTTGGTTTTTGGTTCTGCCTCGCTCTGACAATCTGACTCCTTTCACCTGTGTGTGTGTGTGTGTGAGAGAGAGAGAGAGAGAGAGAGAGAGAGAGAAATATTGCTTGTGGATTTAAATTGAGACTAGCTGATGTGGCCAAAGGGGAAATGGTCTGAAGTGCTGAGGTCTGAATCTCTGGACGTAAACAAATAATCTCCAGGATGAAGATGCATTTATTTATCATTCCCACGTTTCCCAAGTCCATTTCCATGCTCTAAACAAGATTTGGATCTCATCCTGTCCTTCTAAACTCTTCACTGTCAGTTTTGCAGAAACTTTTGCATCTCCTTCTGAATCTCAACAACTCCTTCCTACAGAAATCATGTTATTTTTCCCCCCTGTTTCCTGCAATCTCGCAGTCTCCACTCCCCATATATGCACTGTTTATAAGTGTGCATATCCGTGATGGATGAAAGATACAGAAGCCTCAAGCGTCTTGTTGATATCTGGAGGTGAAGATAGACAGTTTGTCTGTTTTAAAAGCCAAACCAGAGCTCTGGCTTTTGTACGCTTATATAATCTGCCGACAGGAAATGGGGCTCTGGTGAATTGTATGCTTTTGGAAATCCAAACCGGGATCAATACGATATTCACTGCCAGTGATTTAGACACATCTAATGAAAAGGATTGTGAAGGATGTAATCTAAATGGAGAAAAATACAGATAGAAATAAGAAGTGAATTTTTTTTGTCAGTGTGAACGTGCCAGAAAAGTCCACAGAAATCACACACCATGACGACACTGTGGAGATTTTTTAGGTTCATCAATGATTCATATTTTTTTTAAAAATGGATTTGTTTATCATGTTAGAAATAATTTGCATAAAACTGGGAAAATTTCAATTCTGGTACAATCCGATAACACATCATGGATCAGTATCCAATTCCCTAGAAATACCATTAAGCATGATTCAGTAAAAAAAATAAAAATAATTAATAAATAAATAAATAAATAAAAAACAGTGATGAGATGAAAACTATACAGTGCCCTAAATATATTTGGGTTCAAAGTAACATAAATTTATTGTTTTGTTTTTTGCTCCTTTTCCTGCAGGAGGCCAATAATTCTGGAGTTAATTGCATTTTTTTTATATATTTTTAAATGTAATCATCATTTTTTTTTTACAAGTAGTTACAGCAATGCTACAGTAAAAAAAAAAAATCTTGCATTTCTTACATCACAAAGCCACATTTGCATATTATTTGCATACTCTTCTCTGACTGGCTGCACAGAGGAAGCAAAAGTTAAGCACAGATATTTTTGTTACATCTTCCGCCTGTTGTACGAACTTCAAGCTTAATCCCCATCATACCTGTCTCTAAAAGGAAATCCATATGTAGTTTTGCACATCTTTGATGTGAAAGAAATGTTGCTTGTCAGTCTTTAAGCCACGCCCCCCTTAGAAACACAATGCTAAACCGGGTGGCTATAAAGTTTTTATCCTTGACTTCATCTATCAAACATGTCTTGGGTAAATTTGCGAGAGTTAAGTGTGTTCTTTCGCCTGATATATCGAAACATGCATCACTGAGATCACAGATTACCACACTTAGCCCCAGTCTTTTGTATGCTCCTGCTTGTTTTTCGGTGCGAGACAATCCTGACAACGCGTTGGCAGCCGAAACCCGCGGCACATTGGCAAACCTCAGCCTTGCTGTTGACGTGCGCTTTCTAATTAAAGCTGTAAAGCCCGAGATGAGACGGCAGACACACAAATCATCTTAATGTATGCATTTCTGGCTTTCTAAAGTGAAGCGGTTTATCCCATCTCGCTCCTGCTTTGTGAAAAAGCCTGGTTCACTTTCCCCACATTAACAGAAGCACATCAAGGCTTTTCACGCTCACAAAGGAATTTCTTTTCGGACCAAAAAAAAAAAAGAAAGAAGAAGATTGCGGTGCACAATCCATTTCAGAATTTTTAAAAGGCGCCTAATTAGCCGTTCCTCGCTGTACAAATTGCTATAAGTGATCATTCATGGAACGGAATGGGGGTGGGGGGTGGGGAGGATTGTTTCTTGCAAATAAACACGCATAAATTATCACAGGGACATTTAAGGTAATCTGCGAATCAGTGCAAGACAAACGATGTATTATTCATGAGACAAGCCGGAAATAAAAACAATCGGACTATTAGGGAACGAGGACATGTGTGATGTATGAATTATGCTGTGGATTAAGCGTTTAATTAGCTTCCATTGCATTTTCATGTGATTGTAGTGCATTGTGTCCGTTGGTTCGAATGATCTCATCCCGGTGGAAAAAAAACTCTTCGCCTCCAGCATGCTTCTACATCCACTACTTTACTGTACTGGAGGGTTTTTTTTTTGCAATGCAGTAATAGGGCACTCGCTACGACTAAAATGAGAGGAAATGAATTGAAAGCACTGTGACACGGTTCAAAGGGTCAGAGCGAGAGCGAGCACGGCTCGGCCCATTTCAGACCGTCTCGTCTGATTCAATTGAACGGCATAAGACGCAGCGCGCCGACGGTTCGAGCTGTAATACGAACACAGTTGAAAAAGGTGGACCTTTGTCACTTCGAGACACTTAACACGTCGGTCACACGGATCATCTTTTTGTCTTAATTATACACTCACGCACAGAAAATAAAAACCCAGTGCTTCCATCAAGGCCACTTCCACAGTTGTACTGAAATATATATGTATGATGTAAGTGTAAATCTCTTGTGTTTCTTCTTCGGTCCGCGTTTTCTATCCCAATTTTTTGCCAGTTTAAATAAAGTGAACTTAAAAAAAAGAATCTGAATGTAGAGCTTAGACAAAAACATTTGAAGTACTTGTCTAGACAAAGTCTGAATCCGAGTAAATGTTGCTGTAACTTTTAGACCCAGTGTCTCCGTCCACATTTAATGATACTTTTAAAGTCACACAAGTGGACCTCAAGGACTACAGCCCACGAGGAGGAGAAGTACACCTTAAAAGGGTGCCAATACTTTGTGCAGCGCTGGCCATGAGCTGCAGTCTGTAATTGTGCACTGAAGTGTTTTAAAACCTAGTTCCTCGCTTCAGAGTAAACAGAAACTCTTGATCTTGATGTGTAATTCTTCATTTGGCCGAACAGAGGAACAACAAAGCCCAGCGGGCTCCCGGCTCTCTGCGGCGCCTCTGTGTTACGTGGAAAAGACTCAAGCTGTGAGAGTCAGTGCTAGATGTGGGTTTGTCTCGGATAAGGTGCTCTTCGTCCGAATATCGATACACATGCAAATCGATACATGTTCTGTTAGTAGATACAAAATTGGACATATCATTCTGTATGGAAATAACAAAGATTAAATCAAAATCTATTGGCATATTTCAGTAAAAATGTTGCAAACCTTATATTTAAGAGCATACACTGTTAAATACTATACTACTGTGGGAACAAGCACATTGCTATTCTTTAAAGAAATACTGTTAAACATGATTAGAGCTATAAAAAGAAGTAATTAAAACAAAAAAAAAGATTACCGAAATGAAATATGTTTGAGCTTAAAACAACACTAATTTCTTATTAAATTTAGCTCCCTTTCCAACGTTTTTTTACAAGACGTTACAGCAATGCAACAAAAATCTGGATTTCTTACCTCACAAGAGACAAATTTGCATATGATTTGCATACCGGTCTCTGATTGGATACACGGTTGCAATCTAATGCCACTCAAGCTGGACACGGCTTTGGATTGGCTCAACAAAGACAAAACCCAGAAACGTAAATTATCTCCATTCTGCTGATTATCTGTACACATTTCCACATGTTCACCTACAGAATGAAAATGATGTCGTTCGCTTCTAAAAAAATGTCTATAATTTTTCTCATAAGTTTGGTAGTGAATTAATTCATGTGGTGGTTCCTTTGTATTGGGTATTGAACCCTACTATCATGGATAGGGTTACGGGTTCAATAGTCAGAGAAAGCCTCAAAGCTGATAAAGATGGCCGCTCTATCAGGCACGTCCCACTGGATGGAGACCCTGAGATAGACCCAGGAGCTGCTGGAATATAAGAGATTATATCTCAGCATTGGATGGGAAGTAACCTCAATCTCTGGCCAGGAATAGAGAAGACTTGGCTAACCTTCTCATCCTAATCCGCTTGAAGAAATGCAGAAAGAAAATCAATAAATGAATCAAATGAATGAATGTCCCCTTTGGAAATCTTTATATGCATTATCATATTTTACTCAGGACAGGATTTACTGTTCAGCTGTGAACTTGTGAACCCGTGTTGGTGACCGCTGTGCTTTTTGTTGTTCGCTGCAGATACATGGCCATCATTCACCCACTGAAGCAGCGGCTCTCGTCCACGCAGACCAAAGTGATCATCGGCGTGATCTGGGTGCTCGCTTTCCTCCTCGCATTCCCGCAGTACTACTACTCTGACGTGGACCAGGTGCCCGGCCGCATCGTCTGTTACATCGATTGGCCAGAATACACCGTCATGGACTTCAAGAAAGTGTAAGAGTGATGCTGTTGTTAATCTGATGGAAGATGGTCTTAGAGAAAAATATCTTGGTGTGCAGGTGCTGTCAGTGTGCTCCCAGTCTCATAGAACATTCCAGAGAGTTGTTGACTTGATTCTGATTGTAGACTGTCAGCAATATGGATTTTATGTCTCCCATTGTATGTAGTGAAGTACCTCGAGTAGAGAATCTAAATTTAAAGCACAGCTTCAGATTCTTCACTCAAGATAAATTAGCGTGGTATGAATCAACGTCAATGATAATAACTCGTTAGCATTGAATGTTAATAACTAGCTGTATACATAAAAGCAAACAATGTCATATCTGTTGAAGTAGAGATCTATTAAATCTATGTACAGATAAACAAGATTAAAAGACCAAAACAAAGTAACTGGTGATTTGTTGCTTCAAAGCTCTCTGCATTAAGACCACACTAATCTTATTTAGCTGAATTCTATATCCATCATCAGATTTATTGATTTACATCACTATAACTCTCAAGCTACATTCTGATTTACACCATTACAGCTCCAGAGTTTGGATTGAATCATTTTTGAAGGGCATGAAGGGCCAAGCAGCCGTCTGGTCCAAGCAGACGGCTCCTGAGGGTTTGTCGTGTGGAATGGACTGTACAAAGTAAATGTGTGAATAATGATTTGCAAATCTCATAAAAAATCTTTCAAGAGTGCCTGAGAGAAGGGAGAGGAGGGCTTGGAGGTGTGGTTCTGGATAAAATCTTAATGGAATATCCAATTTTGATTCAGATTTAAACAGGTGTAAAAGCATCCTGAAGGGTTTGTCCCTCAAGATGGACTATGTAGAGTCCTTCAGCAGATGGTTTTTCTCAGTGGGTTTCGAGTATCTAAGCTAGAATCATCAACCATCCATAGAAACCTTGACGTACTTATGTTGGTAATAATAGAATTTGTGCATCATTTAGGTGCAATTTTGATGCACAGTTATGTCAGACAGGAAAATAACACGATAAAACAGCTCCCTTCCTGTACATAAACAAAGTCACTGGTCATCCTGTCTGAGCGTTTGGGTTGAAATTCATTCACCAACCTGCAAAAAAACCTTTGTTTACTTTTAGATTTCCAATAGTTGATAAATTAGGTATTTAAAAACCTGTCTTTGTGAAGGATTTGAGAGAATAATCAGATAACAGTATTAGGTGGAATTTCCCTTTTTATCCAATATAAATTTTTGGTCATCTGGCTAATCAGGAAAATGGCCTACTACTTTTCTTTAATCTACATTAAAAGCCAAATTCATTTAGCTCAGATACTCACCCAAAGTGCTAGTGTAGATTCATGGGAGCTTTAAGCTGTAACAGATGCTCCTCTGTTTCCGTCCACCTGGCTGCATTGGGGTTCACCCGAAAACGCAACTTAATTTCATGGCTGTTCGCTTTGATCTGAACAGAACAAACAGCACCCGAGTGCGGTGGAATCAAAAGGAGAAAGAAGGCGGCTGATCTCGAGAGTGGTCGTGGGACACGGTTCACCGTGACAAAGAAAAATGACACGCATGTCAAATCATTTTTTTTTTTCAAGCTGCCTTTCTACCAGTGTTCTTACAAAGACCTGTACCAGAAAGGTGTGTATGTGTGTGTGTCAGGCAGGAATGTAAAGAAAAAGGTCTTATTGGTATGAACAGTGTGAAGTTTTGTCTTTGTTGATGTTAAGCACAGCCTTTCCTTTATCTTGTTCCACGCTTTTTGCTCATTCGGTTGCTTCTCTTTTTTTTCCGCTCTGTCGTTCTTTTAGCCCTCACCACTTTTGCATGGTTGCTGGTCAAGATCTAGTGCAGTACCATTCAGCTGTTTTTGAAAAGACAGTTTCGGAAACCACAAGCTGTTACCCTTACTGAAATTGGGATTCCCAGCTGAGCCATCTACCATCCCCAGGGGCAGTCTTGGCCCTGTTCTCATTTAGAATAAAGTTCAGTAGTATCTCTTCCTCCCCATTGTCATGCATCGTGTGCATCCGAGTTTAGCTCTGAATAGTTTTCTTCTCTTAAAGTGCTGAGGCCTCCAACAAAGCAGCTTAACTGGTAGTTTAAGAAGATGCTCCAGCAGCCCTGATGAAGGGATTTCATTAGCATTTATATCGTTCCACTTCTTTTCCCCCCACATCCTCCGTGTCATGTACTATTCTTCCAATCCAATAAGCAGGGGTGTAAAAGCTCGAGTGCTGGAGGGCCAGAGTTCAGCAACTGTCTGATTATTTGCCTGATCTAATTAGAATTAGGTATCTCTGAGCGAAGAGATCACCAAACTGTGCTTGTGTCTCGTCCTTCAGGAATCAAGCGAGTGTGCCTCTGGTAATAGATGTATTTCTGCCGTTGTAGTCTTTCACCCTCATAACACCCTCTTTTCTCTCTCTTGCTTTTTCTGTCTTTCACGTGTGATCTCTCTCTCCGCATCACACTCTCGGCCCTCTCCCTGCTTTCCACACCCACTGAAATAGAGCTGCCAGGCTTGCTCTTGTTATTCCTGCAAGAGAATTTCAATAAGAAGCCTCCAGTATCTGTGGCATGAAGAATTATATTCAGTATATTCAGTATACTCTAACTGTGCCTTGCTATCTCTTTCTCTCTTAGCATCAGAGAGGCTCTTGAGCAGCAAGAGCAAAGAATCAATTCAGGATTTAAATACACCTACCCAGACAAACACACAGACACCTTGAAACCAGCTCATGATGAGAACTTAACCCTCCAGATCACTGTCTTATGCTTGGCACTATGCCATGTGCACAATCAGCGAGACAATCCGAATTACCCCGATCATGTCCGGGTGGCCAAGACGTTTATTATTTTTATAATGAAAGTAATGTCTGTCACATCTGGGCTCTCTGGAGACGGAAAGTAGAGGTGGGATGAAATGTTTGAAACCTGCACTAGCATAATGAGTGAGTGTGATTAGAGGTTTGGTTCGCAGTTGGTGGGCTGAATATGAATGCCAAAGTCTAAAAGAATAGTGGACTTACAGTTATGAAAGCTTCTGAAAATCAGAGACTCTGAGCGTGCTCGATCATCTATCCGCACCTCGAACATCATCAGGGAAAAGCACATAGCACACTGTGCACACAAGAACACTGTGTACTGCCTGACATACACTTACACCACACGCTTCAGCAAATAACACAGTGCATCCTGGGCATTCTCTGTTTGAATTTCATGAGTGGACTAGCCTTTTTAACAATATTACTAGTCTCAAAAAGAGTGGTGCAGTGGAGCAGCCGTCCTCTTCAGGAGTGTGTGTAGGAGAAAGAAGGTGTAAGCCTCAGCCTCTGAAATGGAGGGAGATGTGAGCTAGTGAGAAGAAACGCTTTGATTGATTGCGTGATGATTGATAGTACATGTAATTGATAGCCTTTGCAACATTACAAGGCAGCTCGACGCTCTGAAGGAGAACATCACCTGCCCATTTCACAGGAATGGCTAAGAAGCAGGCCATCAAACCCAGAGTTTTGACCCATCAATAAAATGCATCCATTTGATTTTTTTTATACCAGTGCTTCCATGGCTTTTAACCAAACCAGATACATCAGATTCCTTTATCAGATTTCTCATCCAAAATATATAGTTGCTGATCTATGGCCGTTTTCCCCACAGTATTTGGTCTGCTAAAATACTTGCTGGTTCTGCAACCAGAACCCGACCCGCCAGTTCCAACCCGAGCCTCAGACAGTTGCAGCACTCATGAGTCATCCACGAGACCACCATTCCGTACCGTTTATTTGAAGCCTGTCCTAGGGAGCAGTGAGTAGCAGCGAGTGGGGTGTCGTTTTGGAGGCAGCGCAGCACTGTTGGAGCCTTCGAGGCAAAGCCAGTCTGCTTACATTATGCCTGGTGTCAGCTTACGTTCAGTGTTCCATTCATGTGCAAAAGAGAGAGAGAGAGAGAGAGAGAGAGAGAGACAGGCTGACTGCATAGTCCACACACACAAACACTTATATATAGACACAGTCACTCTCACACTGCTAAATATACAGAGCAAGCAGAGCTGAAATTCCACACACCCTCAACAAAATGATCCACAGTTAAATGTGTGACCATGCCGAGCATCACACTGCTTCATCATATGCTTCTGTCGCAGGAGGACAATCGATTTATCTTGCAACACACGTGCCAACACCTTCATCTCAGAGATACCCAGACTAGCTGTAACTCCTGATTCCTTTTAACTTCTCACTTTCTCCCAGTCTTTCTCACCTTCATGTGTTATCTATTTCCCCGTTCTCTCTTGTATGTCTCCTTCGTGCTCTTTCTCTCTGAGCAGGAGTGAAGGATTATCATCTTGCAAGTGTTCCCTCCTTATACTGGACTACGATGGTCTCGTTTGTCTCAGCGCTGATTTCTGCAGATTGCTGCAACCATTCCTCCCACGGGGCTAAAACACCCAGAAGCAGTGTCACACACCTGCCTGATTTTGCCCGTAGCACATCCATTTCCACGCTCATGAGGAATGGAGTACAGACATCTACATCACGTTGACTTATTCTGTACTAACATCTTCTGAAGAGTCATAAGTCATAGCAGATCTACAGCTTTATAAAGAACTAAATTATCATCTTCGGAAGATCATCATTCAGATATAACTTCATAGACAAGGTGGTGAGGAACCTTTGGAAGAAACCTTGACAGGAAGCAACCCATCCTCTTCAGAGTGACACCGGATAGCGCAATTATAAATTATTACTCTTTCACAGCTGTGTACTATACAGTCAAACAGCACTAAGTGTGATGAATAAGAGAGTGAATAAGAGTCTTGGGATGAGCAACAGGACAGTCTTAATGATTTCAGTGGCAGATTTTGATGAGTGAGATTTCCACTGAAGCTTTTTTGAGTTTTGGGTTGATTTTGTGAATATATTTAGGATGTTCATATGGGACCATTTACAGCAGGGGAAAGTGAGCCACAAGTGCATAAGCTTGAGCAAGAGGTAGAGGTAGCACATGAGGGTGAATCAGGCAGGAACCACTGCAGGAGAAATGTATCAGGATCTGGCACTGAATCAGACTATCCAAATAATTCTGCCCTTAATAGACATCGGTGAACTTTATAATCACAAGGGAGCTCTAGACGTTTAAAGTTACATGGTTGGTTTAGATGATAATATGACCAATTAGTGCAGGCAAAGTTAATCTGTGTAAACCTATAATGTCCGAATCTTGCTGTCAACCCCATTTCACATCGCTGTACACATTTGATCAAAGCCTGAAATCCATTTTTTCTGCCTCCTCCCATATGAGTCCAGCAGGACAGCTCATAAATTCAGCTTGTACCTCGTCACATCGAGAGCTGATTTTATTCTGAGTTCTGGTTTTTAGGCCAGTGTTTTGGGGTTTTGGAAGTACCCTTTGTGCTAGTGAACTCTTTTGCCATTTGATCAGAATGGAACAATGTCTTGCGCAGATGCCCTGGTTATTATTATCCTGCTATACAAGATAAAATGAGAGGGGAAGGCATCCGTGCCAAAAAACTCGGATCTCATTTGCAGTGCTGGAGATGGAACGCTGTACTGTTTATTTTTTCTAGTTCGAAGATGCCGGATTCATTAAACAAGTCATTCATGAAGTTTAAACAAATGATTTTAGATATCTGCTTCTCTTATCTATGCTCCAGTGCAAAATTCAAGAAGTGAAAGTCAGGTATCATGTATCATTCAGCCTTAACGGTGAGGTCAAAAGTGGAGTTTGGAAGAATATAGTGGACCTCATGACCTGGCCATCAGTTTTTTCTCAAATTGGACTCTAAACATCTGGGTAATTAAAGACTTTTTGAGAAATCCTCATGTTAAATTGAACCAACAATCCTGGGATGATTTATTATTTCCAATATTTACAAGGTGTTATTTCATCCAGATGCCATCACAACACTGATATTACGCCTCATTTATCAAGCTGAATGCAAATTCATTAATCTGTAAATCAATCACAGGAGCATTTCCACAAGAAATACTGCGTCCACACAAAAGTCGGGGGAAAATCATTTGCATCCAAATTCAAGACCTGGGTTTGTGTAAATTTGCATAAAAGTCGACTCAGCACTGTGCATCTCAATTGATCGGCTTCAGAAGTTCATAAAAACCTTGAGTTAATTCATATATGGATTATATACGGGCTGTCAAGTATAAATTCGGTTACACACACAAATGTAATGAAACTTTTATGGCAGTCGTTTTATATTGACTTGAAAAAAGCAGCTCAAAATAAATCAATAGATTAAGGCGAATAAGTGTGTGTCTGTTTCAGGCTGAAGCGCTGCAGTGGACGAGCTGCATTACTAGACGTTTTCAGGTGTTATTTCACAGTTTGGATGCCATTTTTGTTCGTTTTCGGCTTGCTTTTAGTGGGATTTTTTTAGAACGTGATTAAATGTAAATCAGCCATGTAAAAAAAAGTTTTAACTAAAGGAAAAATGTAATAAATACGGGTTATGTGATCGGTCAATCTATAAAGACAAACGGTTTTAACTTACATTAGTGAGCAGCCCCAGAATAATTTAGCAGATTTTAATAACCGATCTCAGACGCCGGGTCCCGACTGTTTATTTGCACCTGACATCCCCTATATGAGCGTGCATGCTTTCCCCTCGTAACGAAACCCTGGAAATTGTTTGCATTAATTTCGTCAATGACAGAAAAGCTTTCCTAGTAGATCACTTTCCAGTTTGTGGTGTGGCTTTTTAAACCCGAATAATGCTGGAATAATAACTCCTGTCCTGCGGCTCCATCGAGCTGAGTGTTTAGACTACATACCCAGGCTTTGGAAAGGAAGACAGGAAATTTGATGTCCTTCTTCTTCATTAGGACATTTTTTTGGAGTGGACGGTGGCGGCGTAACTCAAGCAGCCCGTCTCGGAAATGACTTCGGCTGCTGTTTCTTTGCTCACCTAAGGCAGTGAATGGAGTCTTTGTCAGGGCATATGGTATTCGAGTTTTCCTCACATAATTACAGACAGGAGGAAAGACATCAATTAGCCTTGATTGCATAACGCCGTCCTTTAAAAGGTTTGGCAAGAGACATGAGGTGGAGAAAGCAACACGGTTTTTGTCTCCGATGTTGTTTTGACTGGCCAGACTGTCTGATCCATGATAAATCTATCATAGTGTGTGTGTGTGTGTGTGTGTAGTCAGAGCCTGGCCGGAGATGATGGCTTAATACTCATTTTTTAGGGAGCTTTAATCAGCAGCTTGTGGTTGAACTCCACATGCGATCTTTTTCTCGCTCTCTCTCTCTCTGATTGTGGTTAATTGGTGGAGAAATGGACTGAAAGGTCTCAGCTGTGTAGTGCCCAGTTGGGGCGAATGGATTAATTCTGTCTTCCTGTGGAGCTACGCTGTGTTGAACCAATGGCATGACGTTTTTTTTTCTTTCCCTTTCTCTTTACAGTAATATAGAAGAACAGAGGCTCTGGATTGCTGGGGCACCACCTGTGCCACCGTGAAACCTGGATTAGTCGAGTATAACGAACGAATGTGCATGTGCTGCATTTTATTAGTTAATAATTACAGGCAGATCCATGATAAACGCTCGTTCCGGTCATTTCCCTTACTTAGCCTCACTTTTTCTTTGTTCCGAAGCTAATAAAAAATCTCAAATCATAAAATCTGCTGTCATGAACACTTTCCCACTTCGGAAAAACCTAAAGATATGACGTTTCCACTGAAAGCGCTGACACTGGAGACTCCTTCCATAAATGTTATCATAATGACTATATCAGTGATCGTAATATGTTTACATGATTGCTGTATAAATCCCTGTGAATGAGGTGTTACCATAGAAACCTGTCCCAAATCAGGAATTCAGGAATTTCTGTATGGAACGGAATAAAGGAAAAAAAACATCAAATCTTTCCTGGTTCCTTCTCTCCTCCTTGTCTCTACAGTTATTATGTGTGTGTGGCTGTGCTGATCTACTTCCTGCCCCTGTTGGTGATGGGTTGTGCTTATCTAGTAGTGGGGCTGAACCTGTGGGCCAGCGAGATTCCCGGAGATTCTTCAGGTCGCTACCAGGAGCAACTCACCGCTAAACGCAAGGTTCTTCCTCATACACACACACACACACACACACATAGCAGACTAGACAGCGTGACATTACTATCTAAACAGTTCACAGACTAAACAAAATTGTTTTGTGTTTTTTTTTTTTTTTTAAATGAAGCAACACGATCCAGACAAAACAAAAATAAATGATATGCTTACAGAACAAGAAGGACACTTTAATCACTTTTTTCCCGTTGATCCATATGCCACCTTTTCGCCCCTTCGGCTGAATGCAAAATGAATTTCTGATGTTTCCATTCAGACTCCGATTCAGGGTTTGAATAAAAACAGGATGATGAAAAGTCCGCGCTCGCAAAACACTCAGGTTTGGGAGATAATGAGGGTCAGGAAGGACGACTGTCATGAAATATTCTATATGAGATTCCTATTAGGCCACCACGGCTCATCATTTCAATCTCAATCTCCTTTACACACACACACACACACACACTCACACACACACCACGCTTTTTTAAATGCTTTCCTCAGGAGCCCCTGCTCATTTTTCTTACTCATTCATTCTCGACTTTTCTTTGACACGCTCACTTATTCTTTTCAGATATATAGCACCACTTACACTCCTCATTTGCTCTGACTATTGGACTCCCTCTCTGGTTGTGTGTAGGTGGTGAAGATGATGATCGTGGTCGTGTGTACCTTCGCCGTCTGCTGGCTGCCATACCACGTCTACTTTCTCCTTCATCAGTTTTTCCCTTTGCTCTTCGAGAAGCCCTTCATCCAGCAGGTCTACTTGGCCATCATGTGGCTCGCCATGAGCTCCACCATGTACAACCCCATCATCTACTGCTGCCTGAATGACAGGTAACAACACATGCTACCTCTGAAGTGTTAAAAAAAGTCAATTGTGCTTAAAATTATAAGGAAAACACAGCCTACACTGGGAAAATGGTTCGTCACGGGTTCTTTAGATCATTTTGGGTTTGTTTGCTGTCTAGGCAACAGATTTCACAATGTGTTTAACAAGAGACCTTCAATCATCCACGAAGCATAGGCAACAGGTTCTTTACAGTCACTATTATTTAAGTTATTCATTTATTATTGAGTTCTTATTTGATTGGCTGCTAATATTGAACCTAAACTTCAGTAACTCAAACCCAAATTAGCTCTAACACCCAGCTATAGATATCATAAATATCATAATAAACATTTATGTCAACATAAATCTAATGATAATTCTAGTGTTCAAGAGGTCTAGTGAATTGGTAAAGGAGTAGAAGAATGCTCCAAATGTAGCCAAACAGTCAGTAGACAATCAATCAACCACTCAATCAATATATAAAGAACAAAATTACTGAAAGTTCAAAACAGAAATAATTGAACAGCTAAAGTTTCTGTCCAGTCATTAATCTGTTCATCATTTGTGGTAACTCTAAAAAAGAGGCTTCCACAATTTTGCAAGGTTTGATAATAATCTGAATGAACAATAATCATGAAGTTGTACAGAGGAAACAACTTGCAAACATTCTGGGACATGATTATTTCTAACATTTATTTACAAGAAAGAGACACAAACCAAGCTTAAGGCTGGTCACTTGTTGGTCACTGTTTTGTTTAATGTTGACACTAGAAGTCACACCCAGTATGTGTAAAGATAAGCTTAAATCTTCACACTGCAAGTATGTGTTCATTATGTGGCATACAGTATATATCTAGGGAATATAGGACCCTGGAGAAACACATTCCCATGAGTTCCTCCATAATATGCAAGCAATTAATGAATTAAGTGGACAAAATTTGCTAGTGTGTAAGATGATCAGAGGTTAAAGCTATGATTATTTCTCAAAGCAGAGAGAGAGAGCAGTGTCAAGCGGTGTGGATATGTGTCTCATAAACACTTCTCCCAAACTCATTAGGATTTTTTTGCTCGTCGGTTGTGTAATAAAAGCTTCGATGCAGTGTGCATGCTGAAGAGGAGCACAAGAAAGAACAGGCTCAACAGTGGAGATGACGAATGCTTCTGAAACCTATCTGAGCTCTCTCGCTCTCGTTCTCCTCTTTCGCTCTCTCGACTCTTTGTGAAGGGTTTAAACATTCATACTCATCAAGCTGCATTTTTTCTGCACAATCGAACACTCTGTGTGCCTCTCTGTCACACTTTTGTCCTCACCTCCACAATCCACCAGGCATATCTATCTCCACAGACCTTATTCTGGGTGTGTGTGTGTGTGTGTTTGGCAGATTCCGTGCTGGCTTCAAGCAGGCGTTCCGCTGGTGCCCATGCATTCATGCTGACTCCTACGAAGGTCTGGAGCTCAAGTCCACACGCTACCTGCAGACGCAAACCAGTGTGTACAAGACGAGCCGGGCGGAGCCAACGGTCCTGGTGGTCAACAGTCCGTCGCTAGAGCTGGCGTCCAACGGCTCATCATCTCGTAGCATGTCCAAGACAGTGTCCGAGACATCCAGCTTCTACTGCGGCAATAACCTGCCTGCTTAGATCAGCAAAGGAATGTGATGAAGAACTGGTGTAATAATACAAAAAAACCACGGTGGATCTTTTTACCTCGTCATCTACGTCTGATTTTCTGTATAATCATTGTGACAGACAATTCTGAGCGGTCATGGTGGGTGTAGACAACTATTCTCCATTTTGTCCGGGAGGACAACGTGTGGATTGTGCAGAAGAAAAAAAAACAGAAGTGTTCTTGCTTCCAGTGTTGACAGATCCATAATGAATGAATCATATCAGTTTTATTTATCACTCACAGTGGGCACGCCTTATAAGGACCGTGCCAAAGAATTCAAAGTTCATTACAGATGATGCCCTTCATCTGGTCTTATCAGCAGCTCAGAGGGTAAACCGCCTCACTACTTAGATGGGATGCTGAAATCTGACCATTGTTAAACTGCCGCTGATGAGGTTATGATCAAAAAGCCTTGAGCCACCTGCCAGCTGAATAAATGTAAATAATATCTCTGTTTAATCGGTATCTCTAGGTAGTATTGGTGTAGATGGCAAAGAAACATGTTGAAGCTAAATGTGTTAAACAGTTGACTTTTGGAGAGACGATCCCCCCCCCGCCCCCCAGCCACATATTATAATCTCTGTAACAGACCACTTTATGGAAATGTTTTGTGTCTGTGTAAGTGCCTCATAACTGCTTTCACAGTGTCTATCATCTGGTGTAAGTAGACTATTCTCTTTATTTTGTTCTTTTTTCTATTCTTCTGGCCACCTTTTTATCAAAGTTCAGCTTTGAAATGACTGACCACATGAGTCCCTTGAGGGACGTGACCGGAGACCTTGATGGAATGAGGACAGCGTCAGCGAGGCTTTGCAGACGGATATGGTCTGGAGTACAAGAGGCTACAGTGTATTACCGTTTACATTTTACTAGCATGTAATATTGCGCATTATGTATCGTATACAAGGCATACAAACATATACAACCTCTCCTGTCTGTGTATACACCTGTGTGTGTGTGAATGTGTTTCTCTTTTTTTTTTCTTTTTTTTTGGACCAGGGTTTTGGGAGTCTCGATCTCTGGATCAGCTCAGTTTAAAATGCACACAAAGTACATTTCTGTCCAAATAATTAAGCACATTTCCAAACAGACTATATACAATCCATGACCAGCAGGCTAAGCACCTTGGAGAAAAATGGCTTCTGGCACGGTACGGCATCGTGCACTGCCATACGAGGGATGAATCCCTGCCAGTCACTTCATGCGTAGATGAAAAAGCCCCAAATATAGTATCTAAACTGCCTCTTGGCACGGACATAATGCAGAACAGAAAAAGGAAGAATATTCCTGTTCCCGGAAATCTAAATTAGTGATGACGGCCAGGGTTCCACTGCCAAAATACAATCATGGGTTTGTCCGGTTCAGAAACGCTGGTAGCTGTGACCCCGTGTTGCCTTGGCTTTGTTTTAATTTTTGTAAATTTATCACTTCATTGTGGGATAAATTGTAATGGGAACGGTTGTTTGTTTCTATCTGTGTACCTCTGTTGATCGCCATTGCCCTCCCCCTTCCAACCGCTTGCATGTTCTCGGCTTAAGCGGTCACGCACAAAATTAACTCTGGAGTCAGGCCCTGGAGTTTTAATTTTAGCCTCCCATCAACACATGGTGCACAAATCTGACAGAAGAGGCGGAGGAATGGAAAGGATTTGCTGCTGCTGTTGTGGGGTGGCAATGACAGACAAAAACCCTCGAGGAGGACCGCTAGGTTAGGAGGAGGGGTAGCACACCTGTTGTTTGAGATTACGGAGCGTGGTATGTGACAGTCGTATCAGTTTTCTAGACAGGAGGAGGACATGGCGTTCAGGGTGTTCTGGCACTCTGAATGGTGCGCAGGCAGATTTTACGAGTGATCGTAGAGGTGTGGAGAAGTTGTGCTGGAGTCCTGGGAGATTTCTGCTTTGCTTTGCTCCAGACATTCTGATCCTCCTCTAAAGATTAGTCTTGGGTTGGAGCTGGAAAATAGTAACGATGTGGTGGCTGCAGAAACTGAGTCACTAGCAGAGAAATAAGAATCTTAAGATATTAGGAGGAAGGTGAAGCTCCTGCTATGGTCTTAATCCCTAGTAATGGGATAGTTTTGTGGAGGTTCACAACATACACTATCATGGCACCTGTTAGTGGGTGGGATATATTAGACAGCCAGTGAACATTTTGTCCTCAAAGTTGATGTGTTAGAAGCATGGATAAGCGTAAGGATTTGAGCGAGTTTGACGAAGGGCCAAATTGTGATGGCTAGACCACTGGATCAGAGCGTCTCCAAAACTGCAGCTCTTGTGGGGTGTTTCCGGTCTGCAGTGGTCAGTATCTATCAAAGTATTCTTTAAATCCTGTAAGTCCTTTAAGTTCTGTAAGTATCCCTTAAGTCCTGAAAGTTGTGAGGTGGGACCCATGGAGGCCTCACCTTGTAACTTACAGGACATAATGGATCTGCTGTTAGCATCTTGGTGACAGATACCACAGCACACCTTCAGGGATCTAGCAGAGTCCATGCCAACACAATATTAGACAGGTGGTCATAATGTTATGCCTGATGGTTAAATAATTCCAAGTCGATTTCAGTTTAAGGGAGGTGAATAATCAAGGTGTTTGTGTTTTGAGTTTTTACTGCATATGGATTTTTGACGTTTGAATGTATTTCCTCTAAAGCTGTGAGCTTGTTGGGTCTATAGGGAGCAGTAACAGGTCTCCATTTGGTGTTATGGTAATGGACTTGATTTGTCCTTGTACTAGAGTGGACAACATATGGGTCTTCATGAGTCTGTAAACAGTTTTTGTTAAGGGATGCCTGATCAAGTTTTGCCGTTTTCCCATGATTCTCTTTACAGCTTGTTGAGATCATATAGACAACAGCACAACTTCTGCAGACTCTCATCTGCCCTTGATGTTCTGTCCTTTAATCTTCAGAAGCCACTGTTTATACCTGCTATGATGTAAGTGATAACAGCATCTAACTTGTTTCTGAGACTTTAAATAGAACTTTAAATGATATAACAAGTACTTCGTAGAATAAAATACCTTGGGGTGTTCTATTATAGGAAGGTAATCAAGATCAGACTATTAACGTCCGTGACTGTATCACATCTTAGCAAATATGATGTCATAGTATTGCATCACCTATTAGCTAGCTTGTGTTTATCAGACCATAATAAACATTTCCCCGTAGCTACAATCTTGTTAAGTTATTAACATAACTTAATCATATCTTCTCCTCATAATAAAAGATATCGACATTTCCATTGAAGTACAAATGAACTTCTCATAATAAAACATATCGACGTTTCCATTGAAGTACAAATGAACGTAAACCCCCTTGCAGATATTCCAGATTTAGGTGAGGATGCAGCAAAGCTCCTCACTGCCTTTTCAGAATACTGACTAGCTGTAGCAGGCTGCGTGTAGAGTCTCTTTTAGTATCTGCTCGATGGGACATAAAACCCTCATCATGCCTCATGTGTCTCAACACGGCAGAGCAACAACACCTGCTGAGAGAAGTGGACGTGCTGTAAAAAGCCTCTGCTGACTGAGAACTGCGTGTTGCCTGTCCATCATCTCACCGACATGCCGGCGTTCGTCGTTTCAGCGAAGAAAAGTCTCCTAGGTTTCTATCAATTGGGAGTGTATCCAAAAAAAAAATGAAGCCTTCCAAATATGAAAAAAAAATCCCAAATGAGAAGCAGTCACGTGTTTTTTTGGCAATTGACTTTGTTTGTTAAGCAAACTGCATTAAACAACTTCCATTAACACGTAGTAATTTCTTTTCTGGTATTTTTCCATCTCCACATTTTCAGGCCACCTGCTACAATTGTGTCTCTCCAAAATTAGTCAGCCTTTCCCTGCACCCTCATGACGACCACATTGTTCTTAGTGGTAGTGCGAAGAAATAATCACCAGCTTCGGGTTTAATATGAAACCTCTCAAACCCCTCAGGATTCGAATGCAAACCTGACAGACTTTTCTTGCCATGTGGAAATCATTAAGATGAATATGGAGGGTTGGGATATATATATATATATATATATATATATATATATATACGGCTGGTTTTCAGGGTCCGGTGCTATTGAGAGAAGGAAAAAGTGCCTCTTTGTTTTTGATATTGTTTTGATTATTCAATCAGCTGTTGAAAGTGTGAAATCGCTGTGCTTGGATATCTCAGTGTGGATGATATCGACTGAAAAACTGCAGAGCTGTTAAAGCAGTTAAAGCCTCCGAGATTTTATGCCGCTTAGTTCCACAGGAAAGCGACTATCGATTCCCACACACCGTTGGCTCTCGGAGATATCATTGTTTCGAGACGATCCTCTTCTGATGATCTGACAGCATGTTTTTTTTTTCTTTTTTTTTTTTTGCTTTGACCTGAATAAAAACAGCAAAGAGCCTTAAACCTAAGCTGTAGCATGAGTAGGATTGAAATGGGATTAGTCCTCTTAATATAATAATATGGTTTCTCTTTAGCTGTTTAATCAGGATATGGACTCATTTACACTGAAGCAGGTTCTAGTGTTTTCCCTGCCTGGTCATGTGATAAGGAAGCGCTTGCTGCTGGGTGGCGTATTTTGTAAATTGGAAATGGCCACATTTGGAGAAAATGGGATTAAAAAATGTAAATTAGACATCTTTCTTTCTTTCTTTCTTTCTTTCTTTCTTTCTTTCTTTCTTTCTTTCTTTCTTTCTTTATTCTTTATTCATTTGCCTTCATGTTTATTCTGTTAAAAGGCTTCTAGAAGAGTTTTAGGTGGATATGCTTACTCTTTTTTTTTTCCTCCCATCTAGCTATTTGCAGGGGTTATGCGTTTGGATCTGGATTTAATAAAGTTATTCACAAAGCCGACGGCTATCTAAGAGACTGTCTTCCCCTGGTACGAGAGATGGAAAGCTGTGTGTTACTCACGAGACGTCCCACTGTTTAATAATAACCCAAATGATCCGGGTTGTTGGGGTGGTTGGAGGGGGGGTTACTATAGGCGCAGACAACAACATGAAGAGATGTTTCAAGGATTTTTTGTCTTTTTTTTGTTTTTCTTTATCTTTTCTCGCTAGTGACCAAATTGCTTTGTGTGACATATAACAGTGTTTACACAGAAAGTCCCTTCCAGCCTCAGACAGACCTTTAATGAAATCTCAGCACACACACAGTCTCTCTCTCTCTCTCTCTCTCTCTCTCTCTCTCTCGATCTCTCTGCATCTCGCCGTTACGGATCAGGATGTAAAGCTCATATTCTTTCCACTGTGGCTCCTCGGCTGCTCTCACACAGGATCTGAAGTGGTGTTTGAAGATGAGAGGAGAAGTTTGAACGTGAAGGGTGATCCAACTTTTTTGTGTGTCTGAAGTAGAGAAACTAAAATACATGAGGATATTATAGTATGCAAGATTGTAGAGAATGTGTGTGTGTGTATGTGGGGCTCTACAAGAGCCTGGGTGGATGCTCTCATCAGCTCCATCTCTCTCCAATCAGAGTAATTACCCAAGAGAGGAGAGCGCAGCGGACAGAACAACAGCTGTGCTATCCGTGTGCACAATACCACACACACACACACACATTCTTCACATCTCTATCCTAAAATATGATAGGGCAGCCTTATTTCACGCTTCACTGTGTGTGTTCACGCAGTGTGTGATTTTTTATTTTTTTTATTATTAAGCTTAGAAGAATCACACAATACCCACGAGTCCTCCTTTTGTTGGAAGCTTCTATTATGTTCGTATTCTCTCGTGTTTATGAAGCAGCGTGTGCTATCAGCAGGACAGCCCCTGTGTGATTTTTTATTTATTTAATTATTTTTGTATTAGGTGCACACCTGTGTGCGGGATTATAGGATGAACATGTGTGTAATAGTGCCCTGTTGTGTCTGGAGAGTGTAGCTGGTGGTCAGGACTGAGCTTTGATGCTGTGCCAGTGCATGGGGTTGATCCTCTCACTGATGGAGCTGATCTGAGATCAGATGACACCTGAACAGAAGCTCAGGATAAACTGTGAATATGGAGGGCTGTATGACGATAAATCATTCAAATTCAGATTAATTTCTCAGCAACTTTGTTATTTTAGTTGAGTGACAGAACTGGTATGATGTGGCTCTTCCTCTAGCCCTGTTATTCACACTCTGTTCACATTACTGACATTTTCTTCATTCTACACAAATTAGTCTTGATACCCTAAAGAGTCGAATCCAAATGAATCCAAACAAATCCTCAGAATCTATAAATATATATATTTGGAAATTTTAGTCTATTAGGAGGCGGAGTTTAAATGCTTAATGACACCAGAAAAAAAAAGATTGTGATTGTCCCAGATGGCTATCCATAATAACGTCCAAACTGGTTCATTTTTATAGGTAACTTTTTTTTTTTTTTCACATGTAGCTTCAGCGCAAAATAAAACCAGACATCAACATCTTGATGCTCAGCTAATTGCTGAAATGAGTTTTCATGCCAAATCGTTCTTTTACCATCTGATTCACGTACAAGTGCGTATTTGTTGGTATTATCTTTCATCTGCACAGCTACGTCTGTAAAATCTTGCTTATGTATTAATGCAATTATTACTGTTTTTTTTCCCCCTGTGCAACATGATGTGCTGCATTAATTATGCGTGGCTCTGAAAGTGACTCTTTGATAGCATTTGCTTTGAGTAAAGCTTTTCTCTAACAGAGTAAAAAATAAAAAATAAATCGGGGTTGATTAAGCAGCCTAGCGCAAAAACACTGAAGGGAAAAAAAAAAAAAGCAGAGCTGTTTGATTTTCTGCCTTGAAACTTGGGATCTAATTAGTGGCTGTTTAAAATTCCTCTTTGTTCAGACGGAGACGTTCCTGCATCTGATCTTCATCATCTGCTGCTTTTGCTTGGAAGTGGGGTTCAGATCTTCAGCTTTTTCTTTTATCACACTGCGTCAGCGTGCATCATCTATTCCCCTGCTGCTGCTGCTAGTGCAGGAGTTCCCACTTTGTCAGCGGCAGCTTTTAAACCTGAATTATTTGCCTCAAGTGCACCATTGGGGATTTCTCTAAATCAATAAATGTTGATAAATGCCACAAAAAGCCTCTTAACCTGCTGCTCCCAGAGCTTCGGTGGTAACTGGCCTGGGCCTGCATTCACATCTTTTCAATTTACATGGATTTAGGAATGACGTAGGAGGCACGAAAGTTAACAGATTATTTAAACTCACCATGATGTGCTGATTGGAGGACATCCTGGAATTAATTAATTTATCTTTGGTATCAGCTTTATCCTGGTCAAGGTCTCGGTGGGGGTGGATGAGATGTCAGTCGATCACGGGGGCAGTATGCCTTCATGGGGCAATTTAGAGTCATCATCAACCTACTGGCATGTTTTTGGTAAACTAGTGCTCAGGATCTAAGGATTCAATGCAATCTACTAGCAGCTTGATGCCCCTTCATAAAATTGGCCTTGATGCTGGAATTGCAAGGTTACAGAATGCTAGCTCTAATCAAACCCCAAACTTGGAGATATACACGTTTTGTCTATAGACCATTCCCTCGAGACCACATCTACCCAGTTTATTTATGTTTACTGAGCACTGTAATGGTACAGGAAATGGGCGTACACCTTGATCCTTGATGTAACATACCGCCTATGACGTCATGACGTTGTGAGCTCAAACATCGAGGTCTGAGCAAGAGGGGGAAAAAAAAGCTTAAAATATCTCAAATTCCATGCATAGTGAGCTCCTGAGTTATGAGGAGGTGAGAAAAGCAGGTGGGGCAGAGAATCAATTTCATTCATGTCAATTGAGAGACCCAAATGAATATCTTCGACTTGACAAACAGCCAGGAGTCACTTAAACGAGAGAAAACAATTGACAGATGCCGCACTGAGGCAAGGCGAGTTAGGAAGGCGAGTTAGGAAGGAAGGATTGCTCCTGGGAGTCTGGGCCACTTTTGGTCTATTTACCTTCCCGAGTCCGCTCCAAATGAGGAATAATAGGACTGCTTTTCTGAAACAAGATGAGGAAGAGTTTGGGGTTTGACTGACAGCTGGGAGGAAAATCAGCATATAAATGACCTGCTGTAATATCCTGGAGAAAGTAGAGTTTCAGGAAACAGTTTAATCTGGATTTGAAACTGGACCATGATGAAAAGATGGAATCTAACACTGACTATAAGCATCATCGGCATGGTACAGGTGGCCACCATGGAAGAAGAAAATGTTGGGAGAAGGTTGTTTTTGAGCTGCACTGGAGATTAAAACATTAAAATGAAAGAATGTACTACATTTTTATGCTGTAATTTCATGGAATTTGCAGCTAATTTGTAGCTAACAGAAAACTTGATTTTTCCCAGTGTTTGACTGATTTTTGCAACAACCAGTAGCATTTGAGATACACATCACTCCTCTGGGGGTGGGACTCCTCTGGGGACGGGACATATATGTTCTAGACAGCATTTAATTGGATAGAAACAAGACTAGTAAAAAATTTGACTGACAGATCCAGAGACGATCGGAGACACCAGATTAGATTTAATTCAAAACTAGCTTGTTTCTTCGCAGTTTTGAAATCTGATAACTCTGATGAATTTTCTCAGCAGTGGCACGGCGGCGCTCTCTGATGCGCGACGTCTTAGCGTTTGTTAGAAATGTTTATGTTTCTGGAAGCAGTCGCTTGTGACCCTTTAAGTCGTTGCGCTTCAGGTGTTCACTGTGAATCCGCTATTTACACAATAAATCTGTTAGTGAGAGCGAGTCGAGTTCCGTGTGGAGGCTGTGCTCCATGTCAAATAAACTACCGTCTTCACCTCAGTGCTCTCCTTCATCTTCCTCTCTTTCCTCATTTTTCATTTCTCTCTTTTTACGCCCTTTTTATTTCCATCCTTTCTCACCCTCCATTTTCCTCATCATTTTCCTTTTCTTCGTTTTCATCTTTATTTTCTCCTCCAGCTTTCGCTTTTTCTCTCCTTTAATCTTTTCCTTTCCTCCTTTCTTCTTTCTCGGTTGGTTTCATTTCCTCCTCTTCTCTTACTTTTCAAATTCAAATTTTATTGGTCACATACGAAACCATACACAGTACGACATGTAGTGAAATGCTTTTTTACGACTGTCTTACATAAAAAAGAAAGAGTAAAAAAGAAAAATTTAAAGTGACATGAAAAATAGGGGATATAGTTAAGAATATATAGGGAAAAGTAGGGAAAATTAAGTGGTAGAAATCACAAACGAAAATAACTTGAAAGTCAGGTGTCAGATACACATATGCAAATAGATAGATAGATAGATAGATAGATAGATAGATAGATAGATAGATAGATAGATAGATAGATAGATAGATGGATATGTGTATAATATATATATATATATATATGTATATATATATATATATATATTATACACATATCTATATATATATATATATTTGCATATGTATCTATATATATATATATATATATGCATATTGCATATGTATATATATATATATATATATATATATATATATATGTATATATATATATATATATATATATATATATATATATATATATATATATATATATATATATATATCAATATTTAGCAGTAAATATTATAAATAATGAAAAATAAAATAATAATAATAATAATAATAATAATAATAGTACAAAAATAGTAATATGATATATAATGTATAAAAATATAAAACTGCTTTATAAAAACTAAATATAAAAAAAACAAATATAAAAACAAAAATATAATACACTAATATAATACAGTACAATACAGTATATATATAGTATATGTGAAAAATAAAACAATATATAAATAAATATATATGTGTAGACTCTATAATATATAGAAGATACAGAATATGCATATATGTAGATAAAATGGTCAACTTTGAAATGGTGTAGCAAATGAATACAGTATGTACAGTGTGCATATGTAAGATAAATATATAAATATATATGTAGATGTATATATAAGGCAAATATAAATGTCCAGTTGAACAGGGAGTAAAGGGTCAGTGCAGTGTGCACACAAAGGTGTACAGAAAAGATGTACAGTGAGAGCGTTATTGTGTGTACAGGGTAGTGCAGAGTACAAAGTAGTGCAATTATTACATGTGCAACAATCAGCTCTCAATTTCCTGCTCTCTTTTCCTTATCCCTCATGTCACTCTCATCTTTCCTACTTCTGTGTGTTTCTCCTCACCTCCTCTTTTCACCTTCACATTCTTGTTCTTTTTCTCTTCTACTTTTAATCATTTTCTGTCTTCCCAGACTTTCATCCATCTCACCTTTCCTTATCTGCCACATTTGTATCAATCCTTTATCTTTTCCATCTCTCAGTCTTTATCTTTCTCTACCACAAACTTCCCCTAAACTATCCCCCCATCTCAGGCTTTTGAATCATCTATTTTTCTCCTTTTCCTTTCTATATCCTTCCATATTTTTCCCCTCTCTCCCTGCTTTATTTCCCCCCTATCTTTTCATTCTTGTCTTTCTTTTGGCATCCACCCAAAGTTTTTTCCCTCTCCATCCATCATTCTCTTGCTTTCTCCATCAACCCATTTGTCATTCTCTATCCCTCTCTTTCTCTCTTGGTCCATCCTTCTTTCTCGGTCCCTCCCTCCATCTTTCTTGTCTTCTCTCTTTATCTTCTCCTTATTTTCACCTGTAATTTTTCTTCCACTTCATTCTCTTCCATCCTTCACTGTTTATCCCTCTCTTTCGCTGTGTCTCTATATTTTTTCTCTCTCTACATTTCATTCACTCTCCCTGTTCTCTTTTCTTTCTCCTTCACTCATCCATCCCTTCTCTCTTCATCATCCTTCTCTTTCCCCATATCCCTGTCTATCCAGCCTTCTCTTTATCTCAGCTTCTAGTCTACCTCTGTCCTTCTCTTTCTTTCTCTCTATCCAGCCTTCTTCCTCTCTCGATCCATCCCATTCTCTCTTCATCTGTCCATCCGTTTCCCATCTTTCTTTGTCTGCCTTTCTTTCTGTTCTCAGCTGTCAGGGACACCCTCTACAAGTCCATCAGGTACCTCAATTCCAAAAATGGTCTTATTAGCACACACACACACACACACACACACTACTCTACTCTACTCGTAACCCCAGGAGAGCTTGGACAGACTCTGAAACTCTGATTATCTTCCTTCACCTGCTGAAGAGAGCAGGATGAGGTGGAGGACCTGCTTTTATCTAAACACAGAGATCTTCAGCAGGAGAGACGTCAGGGAAAGAAGACGGTCAGCATGGCCTGGGCCTGAGTCAGCGCCTAAACACTCTTTCTGCTGTTTGTTTTTCTTCTGCACTAACTATTTGATTCAATAATATTGAGGTGACCACTTCAGCCTTCAGCCAATCCACCAGATGACGAATGAAATTGTCTCCATGGCAACGACGTCAGACCTTACCACAATTTCTCAAACTTTACACCTCCATCAGGTGTAAACCCCCAAAGCTTAAATATAGATGAGGTTCCTGTTTAAAACATTCACCTCTCTTTAAATTGTTTATCTATGAGTTGCAGACATGAGAATTAATCCGTCTCCAAGACAACAAGTGCTCAGGAGAGTCCCGGACCATCTGCATGCTCGGGTTATTCTCAGAGAATCTCCAACATCTCTTCGAAGAACACTCACAAAGCATCTCTTTCTTCATCTCCTCTGCTGTGGTTCCTCTCTGTTTCCTCCTATGGAACCCACAGGGCATACAGAACCTGTTGATATTCACTTCAGCAGCTTTCTGTTCCAAATCCTCTGACATGCTGAAAGTTTAATATGGATCTGAAGATTTCAGGTTTTATTCCTCAAGAATACTGAAGGGTTCTCGTGAGGTCCTACGTTGAACTCGGTATACATATTACATCAAAAAAAAATACATTGGTTAGAATTTTCTTTATTTAGAAGAAGATCTGAAGGTAAAGATCATGCTTCTGGCTGTACATTCTTCTGAAATGAAAGGTTCTTAACCTTAAAGATTTCCTCATGCGTAGCAAGACAAATATTCCTCAAGGGTTCTTCATTCCTCAAAAGTCACTCAGAGACATCGAAATGAAATGATATTCAATTCTCCATGAGTTTCTTTCTACTTAGAATCCACTCAGTTATATCTTAAGATTTATCTAAAGGGTTCTTCAAACATATATTAGGGTTCTTAGCTTCAAAATGGAAATCTGACTGATACAAGGATAGGAGACGATGAGTTTCACTTCAAAAAAAGAACAAGATTGGAGCTACAGATTGGGGTTGTGTCCCAACAAGGATCTTATCTCAGTAATGGGCTTCTACATGGCCTTTTAGACACAGATTATTTCCTCTGGGGGAATGTTTAAAGGCTCATCAGGTGGAACATGGAAAAGGAAAGCTAAGCTTTTTACACTTTTTAAAATAAAAGGAGACAGAAATAAGACTATACTAAAGACTGGAACTAAACTAAAGAGAACTAAAAAAAATCTTTCATGCATAAATGTTAGCAAAATTTAACATGGTTAATAAATCATTTATAGACACTTTAGTGCTATAGGGGTTAGGGTGAGGGTTCTTACTTCAAATGTTTCTCAGTAGAAGAACTGAGAATATTGACCGACCGCTCAAGGTGTCGCTTTTACACATGTGAGAATGTGAAGAACTGAGAGAAATTTAGAAGAAAAACTCCAGCAGTAAACACAAAGGAATCAACACAAACACACTAATGATACAGACTGGAAGAGGCAGACAGATTTAATCAGAGGTCAGGAGGGTCATTCAGCACAAAGCCAGAGCAGCAGGAAGACAGGAAACAGGCTGTTTAATCCAAACAAAGTAGCTGAAGTTTTACACAATCAGACTGCAGGCAACAGTGTGAAAAAAAAATTCTGTTTATTTTGCTGCGCAGTTATCCTAAATATTTGATTTGTTTCCCTTACTACTACAGAAACCGAACGGCGGCCATTTTGCCCTCTTTACAGAGTTCATCTGTAAATGTTTGTGTCTAACATTTATTCTAATACCACACATAACACTGAGTGTTTGTTATTCTGTAAGATCTGCATCTAGGAGAGCTTTCTCTACGTGAGAGAGCGATTGTATTTATAGCTGCTGTAAGGTCAGTGAGAACAGGAATATTATTTTTCCTACTATAAAAATGCCTCATTGTGTTATTAAAACATTCCTCACACAAATACCCCGGTTCCAGTGAGGAAATAAACCTGTACTTCTTCAAAACGTTCGATTTTTAATCAAGTAAAAGCTAGCCTTATAGCTGGTCCAAGCTCTGGTGCCTTCAGTGAACTCATTTACGTAAACGAAAGTGATTGGTTGAACCACAAGAGAGCCTACCAGTGAATTAATCCTGACTGGAATTTGTTTGTGTGTACGTTACGATGTACAATGTGCTAGCACTAATGCTCACATTTCCCACCAAGCTCAAACCAAACATCGGTTTCTTTCCTTTCCCTCTGATCACTCACATGAACTGATTCTCTCAGACAAGCTCCAAAGCTTGCAGTCAACAGCTCCAGCAGCTGCCAGGCTCGTTTTAACAAACTTTGACAATAACGTCCCATCTAAAATTAGCAGCGGTCGAGCCTGAGGTTCTGCGCTAATGACCGGAGGGATGCGAGTTCAAATCTCAGCACTGTCAAAGCGCCAGCGCCGGAGCCTCCAGCACACATTTAACCCTCAACTGCTCAGCTGTGTGATTTGATTAGACGCTGCGTCGGCCCTTTCGGATTAAAGCGTAACTCAGAGACGGATGTTATGTTTTTAGCGAATGATTTAAGCTTCTGTATCTTTTCTAGCTCAGTGCTGAACTCAGATTGGGATGAAGCGTTGCTAAGATGAACTTTCCTCATTGAAATTTTTTAAGAAGAAAACTTCTTGGCAAAAAGAAGGCAGGACTTTATGAACTTCAAGCAACTTAAAAACAAATTAGCGAGAACAAACAATCGAACCACCTGAGAAAACCTGATAACTTTGACGTTTGCTTTGTTTGCCAGAAACAGATGTTAAGGACTCCATCTGCAGTATCATCAGCTCCGAGTTTTTTTTTTTTTCTTATCTAACATCTAAATTACTTTAGTAAACTTAGCGTTGGCTTACGGTGCACTTTTGTCCTCCAGATCCCCGAAATGCAGCCCTTGTGTTGGGAGAAGCAGGTCATGAAATGGGCCACGCCGCCGTATCTGTAATTAAATCTAATGCACGGGTACAGATGAGTAGCCGCTTCAGAGCGACGTTAATTGATATCCATCAGCGCGGGAGAGAGCAAAGCCGCTGCTGGAACACAAGCACAGCTCAGCCATCTTCATAATGATGCTCTAGATCCAATTTTGTCATGATGATAGAGGGTGGATAATTACTGTCCCATTATGTCAATGACAAAATGCAACCATTTCATTCTTTTCTTTCTTTCCTTCTTTTGGTTGTTTACTTACGTCACCAGATGGTTTCACTCCACACCACCAGAGGTCTCCATCTCCAGAACTCTACACTATTACCTGATCTTCATTACATCATCATCAGCTCCCGGTTTTCATTCGTTAGTTGCTGAATCCTGCCTTCCACATGTCTTATTTTTTCTAGTTTTGGCCGCTGATGGTTTTGTCTCTTTCAGACTCAGAAACAACACCGATGATATCCGTCAGTATCCATAATGATTGCGATACCTAAATGAGTAACGTATTTAGTTGGAATCAATTACAGGGCATCATGGGACATTTTCTCTAGCTATATTTTGATGTTTGATTTGTACGTATCTTTACTTAAGAGCATAATGTTGACAATATGAGTTATTCGGCGCTGTATTAGCGAGATTAGTCAGTGTTAGACGCTTAAAATTTACATTTTGTCTCATAAGCATTGCTCAGTGCTCGCTGAACATAATTGCTCTCCTATACACTTTTACAATATTTTTAATCTCCGGTTTCCTAAAGGTGAAAGTGTCAGCTGTGATTAAACGACGATTTCATAAACCTGTGAGACAGTACAGTGAGAATGTGAACAGGGGATGGCTTTATATTTACGCTTCAGGAAACAGGAAGTATAAACCAGATAAACAGACATATCACAGGCATTCATTATAATGACAGTTATAGCCTCACTTTATATTCGCACGTCACAATATTGTCCTTTGCTGTAAATACAGGACAGTTGATAGAATCGATTTTTATTACAGATGACACCCTGGGAAAATTATGTAGTGGAGATGACCGTGTCAGTCTGATTTTTTTTCAGAAATCTTGTGTATCAAGTGGAACTGTGTCGATTTAATTGAAAGAAATGTTAAAGTTACCTTCACTCTTATCCGGATTGCAAAAAAATAATTATTATTATTATAATCAGTGATTATTGTTTAAGATTCAGGACACGTCCATTAGCCAACTCTCTTGGCTAAAACGTCCTCAGTAACAGAGCTCCACCTCTTCCACTACCTCTTATTACTGCTGGTAAAGTAGATAAATCTATTCACAATAACTCCTAATTTGTTAATAATTCTCTATATTAAAATATAACTCAATCAATACATTTAATACTAAATTTGGTTCATTTTTTGGTCAGCTGCTTCTTCTTGTTCAAAAAAAAAAAAAAATCAATCTTAAGCAAAAGCCATACATCACATTACGCTCAGATCGATCACCGTGAGGTTGTTCACATAAATCAACCTTCTGAGTCATAAATCAGGACTTCGTTTCCTGGCCTTGTGGTGACCCGTGAGATGCCGAGGAAGACAGGCTGAGTTCAGGAGAGAGCGTGTTTCTCTGTGCCAAAAATGGCCAGAATTGGGTAAAAGACTCATTCCTCATTACTACACCACTCTCTCTCTCTCTCTCTCTCTCTCTCTCTCTCTCTGAATGGATAGTGACATTCGGAAGGTCATCACCCTTAAGAGGTGAACTTGCTGTCAGCTAGACTTATAAAGACAATTCGTAATGCAGTTAGTACCGAAATATACTGTACACTCATGGCTTTCAGCGAGATGCAGTCTCATCCAGTGCGAGGGGAAATAAAAACGACTGGAATAAATGCCATATTCATGCAATATTCATCGAGATTTTAATAGGAAATGCGTTACATTTTCTGTGAACAGCCAGAAGAAAAGTTTCCTTGTTCTCTAAATGTACATATTATACATTAATACTGTATAACAGTTTCTCCTCTTTTAACAGTCGTATTGATCCATGTGTAAACACTAATGTCCTTTTTTTGGAAATCTGTAATGTTCAGTACAGATATAGAGGTGATTTGTTTAAATAGTGTTAATACATTCACATCTGTGTTTAAATTCCCAGCCTGAACGCCTGAGACAAATTGATCTGACACCTGGTGTGTTCTTCCACTCAGTGAGAACACAGCAGTCACGCTCGGGTCCAGGAGCATCGCAGTGAGGTTGGCCTCAAGCTGCTTCTAAGAGAACTCAAACTTAGTGAGAAAGTGATTCGACTCTGAATCGACTCAACTGCAAAAGTAAACTCTAGCGATAAAGTGATTTGACTGAATCAACTCACCTGCAGGAACTGAACTCTAGTGAGAAAGTGATTCATCTCTGAATCGATTCACCTGCAGAAAGCAACCTCTAGTGATAAAGTGATTTGACTAAATCAACTCACCTGCAGGAAGTGAACTCTAGTAAGAAAGTGATTCATCTCTTAATCAACACACCTGCAGGAACTAAGGTCTATTGAGAAAGTGATTTGATTCTGAATCAACTCAGCTGCAGGAAGTGAACTCTAGTAAGAAAGTGATTCGACTCTGACTCGATTAACGTGCAGAAAGCAAATTCTAGTGATTAAACTCAGCATTATTTGTAGACAAGGTATTCCTAGATTACATGATCCCTGTGAATGATCTGTTACTATAGAAACAATAATGATAAACCTATGATTTGCAGATGCACTACAATTTCTGACCATTCAGAATCCAGAATTGAACAGCACTGTGGTAAACTGCCATTATGTCAGGTGAGAGCTTATACTATATCTATTTTGCTAATAAAAAAACATCCTGCAGAACTCGAGTCTTTAGACACTTGGATGAAACGAGGAATTTCCAGTTTCTGTAACCTTGCGCTTCATAATTGTCTTGATGATATTTCTTTGCCTCTGCTTGTGAAGCTGTCATCACAGGTTACTCCAGAGGTGACAGACGTCAGAGCTTTAGGATAAATGTGAGAGAAGGACAGAAATTCAAGGGAAGCAAAAAGAGAAGAGAGTGTGGGTGAGTGATGATCGTGTTTACAGGAAGCCATGTTTCTCGGAGACGCCACAAATCTTTCTGACTATATTAAAGACCGGTAAGTGAGCTAGTGGGTCAGTGTGTGTGTGTGTGTGTGTGTGTGTGTGTGTATTGAGCATTGCTGTAAATTTCATGCAACATCATGATGGAAGAGCTCTCGGCACTGATGGTGGCCTCTTAATGGAATTAAAGAGCTGCTCCTGAAGCCTAACAAATTGCACTGTGGAAACTAGTTTTGACATAAAATAATAAACACACACACACACACAAGCCCACAAAATACTGCCAGAATGTGATACCACATTTGATGTTATACAAAATCCACCTCTACGTTGTATACATACAACTGCAAATAACATGAAAAGAGGTCTTTGTGTAAACATAAGAGAGTAAATGAAGTGTATTTTGTGTGAGGGTGAGGGTGTTTTGTGCCTATGTGAGAGCACGTTGCATAAAAGTGAGAGCATTTTGTGAAATTGTGAAAGAATATGTTATGAATGTGAGAGCATTTTGTGTGGACGTGGGAGTAGTTTGTGTGAATGTGAGAGCGGTTTGTGTAAATGTAAGAGTATTTTCTACGAATTTGAGAGTAATTTGTGTAAATGCAAGAGCATCTTGTGTGAATGCGAGAGCATTTGGTATAAATGTGAGAGCATTTTGTGTAAATGTGAGAGTATTTTCTAAGAATTTGAGAGTAATTTGTGTAAATGCAAGAGCATCTTGTGTGAATGCGAGAGCATTTGGTATAAATGTGAGAGCATTTTGTGTAAATGTGAGAGTATTTTCTGTGGACGTGTCAGTATTTTGTATGAAAGTGAGAGCATTTTGTGTGAATGTGAGATCAATTTGTTTAACTCAGATGTCAGAACATTTTGGTCAAAATATAAGAGCATTTTGTGTAAATGTAAGAGAATATGGTGTGAATGAGAAAGCATTTTGTTTAACTCAGATGTCAGAGAATTTTGTGTAAATGTGAGAGCATTTTTTGGTTATGTGAGAGCAATTCGTGTGAATTTGAGAGCAATTGGTGTAAATGTGAGAGCAATTTTGGTAATGTGAGAGCAATTTGTGTAAATGTGAGAGCATTCTGTCATTTTGTTACATTTTAACTCAGATATCAGAGCATTTTGTGTGAATGAGAGCATTGAGTTTGAATGTGAGAGCTTTTTTTGGTAATGTGAGAGCATTATTTGTGTAAATATGAGAGCAATTTGTGTAACTCAGATGTCAGAGCATTTCTGTGTAAATCTAAGATCAATTTGTGTAAATGTGAGAGCATTTTTTGGTAATATGAGAACAATTTGTGTCAATTTGAGAGCAATCTGTGTGAATGTGAGAGCATTCTGTCGTTTTGCCATATTTATGTCAGAGCATTTTGTGTGAATAAGAGCACTGAGAGCATTTTGTGCAACACAGTGCATTTTGTGTGAATGTGAATGTGAGAGTATTTTCCACATTTCACACCGTGTGAGAGAAATGTAATAAACAGGCTGAAATCTCAGGCATACACAACAAGAACACACTTATAAATAATAATTAAAAATAAATATATATAAAATAAATATATATAATATATATAATTTATATAAATATAAATAAAATCACACTCACTCAGTGGTGTTCTCCCGGTGTACACGTGTCCGGATGAGCTGGCAGAACACTGCAGAGACTAAGGCTACACAAAAAGTAGCTGTGATGAAACCAAACAGGAAATGTACCTGGATTATATCTGGACTCGCTCTCTAACCCCTGAGCTCCTGATGATTGAGATCTGGTTGCAAATGATGACCACGAGGAGTTTAAGCTCTGATCTAGTATGCAGTGGAGGTCCACTCTTCCCCGTGCTCTATTCTCTAATGAATGATATTTGCTGGTGAATCTCCTCCATCTCTTTCCCTCGCTGAAAAATGGCCCTCGCAGCAGGGCTCTCCCAAACAATCCATTTAAAGGAATCTTGTTAGGATGCGTTCGTGTTAATCTAGCCCTGTTTCTCATCTCGGCCTCTTTCTCTGGCAGGTTTAGAGCTCAGAGATTAAATGCGGTATTAATTCCGAGCCTTTCCGTGCGGCGCCGCTTTAAAGTGCAGCTTATTTCAAACTCTGCCCGAGCAATTAGCTAAATTTAGAGAGTGTAATGAATTCACGTTGTTATTAAAGCGGACAAACAGACTCCTTAGTCATGGTCAGTTTTCACACATGTACCTCATTAGGGAAGGGGGGAGGGGGGGATGTGTAAAAGAAATGCAGCAGCGCTTTAGTCCTTCACTCTAGTGCTAAATACTACACCCCCCTCCATTCCTTACCTCCTCTCCCCTCCCCCATTCCCTACCTCCTCCCCCTTCCCCCATTCACTACCTCCTCTCCCTTCCCCCATTCACTACCTCCTCTCCCTTCCCCCATTCACTATCTCCCCTCCCCCATTCCCTACCTCCTCTCCCCTCCCCCCTTCCCCACCTCCTCCCCCCTCCCCCATTCCCTACCTCCTCCCCCTTCCCCCATTCACTACCTCCTCTCCCTTCCCCCATTCACTATCTCCCCTCCCCCATTCCCTCCCTCCTCTCCCCCATTCCCTACCTCCTCTCCCATCCCCCATTCCCTACCTCCTCTCCCTTCCCCTATTCACTACCTCCTCTCCCCTCTCCTCCCCTATTCACTACCGCCTCTCCCCTTCCCCATCCCCTGCCTCCTCTCCCCTCCCCTCCCCTATTCACTACCTCCTCCCCCTTCCCCCATTCCCTACCTCCTCTCCCCTCTCCTCCCCTATTCACTACCGCCTCTCCCCTTCCCTATTCACTACCTCCTCTCCCCTCCCCCATTCACTACCTCCCCTCCCATTCCCTACCTCCCCTCCCCCATTCCCTACCTTCTCTCCCCTCCCCATTCCCTACCTCCTCTCCACTGACTTTCTGTGAAGAAATTCAAAGTTTTAATCAGGATTTGAAGTTTTAATTACTGACCAAAATCAAATGATGTGCCTCTAATTGCCAGAAATGAAAATACACCCCAGTCGAAATCCTTTCCCAGCTCCAAGCTGTTTATTTAAATTCCTGGCCATGTGCATCATCTCATATACAGCAAACATTCCTTCAAACCTCAGCGTATCAGTAAGCGTGCATCTTTAGCTTATGTAGCATCTGCCATACAAGTCTGTGTAAAAGAGATGCAGTGGCGCTTTAGTCCTACACTCTAGTGCTAAATACTACACCAAAATCAAGTGTCAAGAATTAAGAATTTCAACATAAACATATATAAAATGGAGGTTGCCATATACATGTTTTATCCCCCACACACAGTCAATTCCAATCCCTCATTTTATATCAGCAATGCTGCGGATTTCTGTCTGTTTTATTCATAAAAAAAGAGAGGCAAATTTACACCAGAGCCGGTTGACGTTGACAAAACGCCCCGTTTAATCACGTCTGACATTAACAGAGCATCCGTACATGGAGACGTTCCCTCTTTCACACACCCCGGCACATAACAAGCTGCTTCTCTTTAACCATCATTCAGTAATAATGTGCGGCGTAATTCTCTCTCTGAGCGCAGGTAATGAGAAATCAATACCTGTTCTGTTAAGTGCAGACGATACAGACGAGTTTTGAGAGACAGGATGAGGGAAGGAGCAGCTGTGGGCTGAGATACAACACACACACACACACACACAGTTGCATTAGAGAAAGAGAAAAGAAACTCCAGGATTGATCCCAGCTCGACAGGTTCACTACAAATCCTATACGTGTGTGTGTGTGTGTGTTTCCCCAGTTATCATCGTCTCAACAGTCCCCCTTCACTTTTCTTTGCTTACGTTATCTCACGCCTCGCCTCGCCTCACCTCTCCATTCAGTCCGGCTGCGTTCAGTTCAGTTCAGTTCAGCGTAGTGCAGTGCAGCGGGGTTTTATTATTTGCGTGGTTATATTTAGTTACACTGCTGCCAAAACATCATCATGTCGACAAGGAGAAGATCAGAAGTGACAAGATGATGAGAATATTAAGAGATTCACATTCGCTGGCATATGGTCCTGTCTGTCTGCTTCTCCGTTTCTCTGGGGCTTTATCTGTCTGTCTCTCTGTGTATATATCTGTCTATCTGTCTGCTTCTCCGTCTGTCTATATCAGTCTGTGTCACTCTGTTTAATTGTCTCTATCTGTTTGTCTCCATCTACGCTGTTGTTCACCTCTTTCTCTCTCTTTCCCTCTCCATCTCCATCTTTCTTTTTCACTTTTACATGTCTCTCTCTATATCTGTCTATTTCTGTATCTCTCTCTCTCTCTCTCTCTCTCTCTCTCTCTTGCTTTCTCCATCTGCCTCTCTATCTTTCTGTGGTCTTTCTTTATTTCTCTCTATCTTTATTTGTTGCTTGCTTTCTCTCCATCTCTCTGTCTGTCTCTCTTTCTCTCTCTCTCTCTCTCTCTCTCTCTCTCTCTGTCTGTCTGTTGCTTTCTCCATCTCTATCTTGCTGCAGTCTTTCTTTATTTCTCTCTATCTATATTTGTTTCTTACTTTCTTTGTATCTCTCTATCTGTCTCTCTTTTTATTGGTTTCCCTCTTTTTTCTTTCTATCTAGCTGTCTGTCTATATCTGTCTATTTTTTCTCTCTCTTTCTTTCTTTCTGTTGCTCTCTCCCTCTCTTTCTCTCTCTCTCTGTCTGCAGTTTCTTTTTATCTCTCTATTTTGTTTGCCTCTTGCTTTCTCTTCATTTTTCTGTCTGTCTATATCTCTCTCTGCCTCTCTGTATCCAGCTTTCTCGCTTTCGGTCTGTTTCTGTCTCTCTCTCCATTTGTCTCTTTATGCCGCTTTGTGTTCATTTGTTTATCTCTCTCTCTCTCTCTCTCTCTCTCTCTCTCTCTGTTTCTTTCCCTCTCTACCCCAGTCTCTTTACATATCTCTTTGTATATCTATCTGTCTCACTCTTTCTCTGTCTGTTGCTCTCTCCATCCGCCTTTCTGCAGTCTATCTATATTTGTTTCTTGCTTTCTCTCCATCTCTCTGTCTGTCTCTCTTTTTATTGGTCTCTGTCTCTCTACATGTCTCTCTCTCTCTTTCTTTCCCTCTCTCTCTCTCTCTCTGTCTGTTGCTCTCTCTCCACCTCCCTCTCTCTATCTGTCTGCAGTTTCTCTTTATCTCTCTAACTTGACTGCCACTTGCTTTCTATTCATTCTTTCCAGTCTGTCTATATCTTTCTCTCTCTTTATTGGTCTCTGTATCTCTGTAGCCAGCTTTCTCTCTTTTTCTGTCTATTTCTGTCTCTCTCTCCATTTGTCTCTGTACGTCTGCCTCTTTGTGTTCATTTGTTTATCTCTCTCTCTCTCTCTCTCTCTCATCATCATCCAGAGATGGTGTGTGTGTGTGTGTTTTGTCATGCTGTGATGGGAAAACAAGGAAATTACAGTGTGCTGGTCCCCACGAGGGCAGTGTATTTTCTTTTTTCATTTCATCAATTAAGGAAGAAACAGTTTGCAAAAAGAAAATTTTCCACTTACACCAGGACGTGTTATGTGTCTGAGGTTTCTTTCTTTAGTTATTGGTGCTCTGAGGTCAATCCTACAGTCTGAAAGCTGTTCAGGTCATACACAGTTCATACACAGTTCATACACTGTTCAGTTCATACACTGTTCAGTTCATACACTTGCTTGGTTTAGCTACATAACCTCATGAATATCTGAAGAAACAAATCAGTTAGAGTTAAGTTACTGTAGAAGTAATGACGGAGTGTGTAAGAGCAGAATTGGAAAGATTTCATTGCCGAAGTTCCAGTGTTGCAAAGAACCTCGTCATCAGCAGACTTCCTCCAGGCTCTACCTCACTTGCAGCACTGATGAGAAGAAATCTCCAGCTCAATCCAGGCTGATTAGTCCAGCAGCCAGAGAGCTGTTGCTTTTCTATCAGAACAAAAGAAATCATGTGAAAGCGCCCCGCTATCATTAAGTTTCCATGCCTCACTGGGCATGTACTTAACTCATTATGTAATTGAATCAGAAGCCGAGGTTTTCTCCTGCTTTTACCTGCTGAGTGTGTGAGATCTTGCTTCTAGCCTCAGGCCTGCTGGCTACAGAATAGCCTATTGACCAAATTCTTTCTTATTTCTGGTGTGAAACAATATAACGAGTTTATTTCGGTACTTTGTCTTCATTCTGCCAGAGCCAAAAGGACTGTTTTCCTGGACGTATGGCTCAGGTGGAGATGAGTTGTTTCTCTCAGGTTCTCATTGTTCCTGTTATTTAAATCAATTTTTTTTCTTTTCAAGAACATCTATTATGACATTTAACATACTTCTCTTAGTATCTTATTTTTATTTATCAGGAATTGACCAGATTTTTCTAGAAAAGGCAAAGACTTTAGATTGATGCACCAACACAGCCTAAATGGTGCATTGGGTTTAAGATGCTGGCGTAAATAAATCCATAATGTTTAAAGGATCTGATCAAATAATGCATCGTATGATGAGCCGTAGCAGTTGAGTGTTTGGTCAGCTAATCCTTCAACCTGCTGAATTAAACTATTTACTGATTCGGTCCGTATTATCTATCCCATTATTTTTTTTCCACTGTTAAAAGTGAATGTGTGTGTTTCTAGTGTGTCACTATTGAATATCTGGCAACCAGCTAATGTGCTGTGGGTGTTTGTGTGATCATCAGAAATATATACAGGTAGCACAACGCATCAAGGTTATAGAGCGACTCGAGGAGATTAATGGCTGCTTAATGACACCCCAAGAACCGACTCAGGATTCCGTGAAGGAGCCTTTGCTATGGCAACGAACTCATAAATATATAACCCTGTGATTTGCAGCTGCACAAGTGTCAGAGCTGCTGTTCTGCAAAACGCATCAACCAACCATCCGACCAATCAGAATGCAGAATTCTGCAGCGCTGTGGGATAAACAGCGCAGAACAAGGTGCTAATTGAGCCGATGTCAAGCGCCGGGGGTTCAAAGTCTTCGACACGTGACGCTTTGCATTAACGGCGTGACAAATGCGATGTGCAGCCAAAGAGCTTGGAAATGGAATTTTAATTTTATTTAAAATGCTGAAAGTGGAATGTGTTGCTTTTGGAAACGTCTAGAAATAATTATATAATAATAATTAGTGGTTAAGTGCTTGAAATATCTGAAGAAACGACAGCACACAACCTAGCGGTAATTATACGGACGATCGCTTCAGTCAACACACTGAATCAGACCGTTACCTCTAGCGTGTGTGTGTGTGTATGTGTACATCATCACATTTTCCTGGTAATGAAACAATAACCCGACCCATGAACCACCGCTGTTGATATAATAACACTTAATAACCCGGCAGCGTGTGATCCGGCATGGGATGGTCGTTGCTCATTCGCACCCGTCAGCTTCGTTAACCGAGCGCTAATTGAAACACGTCCCAGCGGGCTGCGAGGTCAGCGTGGACATAATTAGTGTCATCTACGTGATGAGATGGAGTCTGACCCCGAGTCTGATGGAGTTTAGCACCCGGAGAAGGTTCCGCCCCTTCCTGAGTTTCATGTTGTGGTTCGGGTAAGTGGACGCACTCCTATGAGTTAGGTGTTGCTATGGAAACGATTTATATAAACCTATGATTGTCATCTGTTATAACAACTCAATCAGCACCTTCTGACCAACCAGAATCCAGACTCACCGTGGTTAAGTAATTGGCCGCAATCATTCTCTCTTTCCCTTGTTTTCTATCTGAACCTTTTTCCTCTCTCGCTCTCTTTCTCTCTCATCATCTTAAGTGGTGGATCCCGGTCATGACCAGTGAAGCAGTGCTCCAAATAAGTGGCCCATCTTCACTGGCGCTGCTCCAAGGCGGTTGAAATCAGAAACTCCACCTCTCCTTGTAGGTAATTAGAGCGTCACTGTGTGCACTTGACGTGAGAGGCCTTGACGAGTGCCGGGTAATCGCCTTCCCTTCCCACTACTGCAATCGCTGCACCACTGTTGCCTAGGTGATTTCTGGATCTGTGTTTTTTTTTTTTAAACAGTATGAGTCGGACCGGCGTGTGGCCCAGTCCAGCTGTGGAGTGTTGATTAATTTCTTAGGACAGTCATGCAGCTGCAGCTCACCGGTTTATACGAATGTGTTCAGTCTTTAGTGAAAAAAAAGGCTTCTTATATTCTGTGTCCAACTGGAGGAATTCACGGAAAGAGGCATTCGGATCCAAAATAATCTAAAATGGATTTGGGAGAATGGCCCAGCTTGTTTGTTTGTGAAAAGCTGTTCAGGATGGTGTCCATGTTCATCCACTCCTACATCCATCAAGTGCTTAGGGACTGTCAGTCATGCCAGGTGGCACGAGTAACCCTGGCAGCCCTGATTCAGCGCTTTCTGCATCCTCTAACGCGGCTCCGCCACTGCCTCTGTGCTGCGTGTCATTACGCGCAAAATTACACTCCACAGCAAAAAAAATGGCTTTGCGGCAGTGAGGAAGCGGCGAGTTCGGCTCGGCGGTACAGGCAGGCGTGCGGGACGAGAATGGAAACGCCGGGTGTAATTTGGAGCCTGGCCTCCTGCTGTAGGAGACGTGGATTTTTTTGTCTTCGTGCCCTCCATGAATATAAAAGGAGGCAATTTGCAAGAGTCTGACTCCTGCACAACACTTATTACCCCAGCGCTCTACCTTCTGCTCATTAATGTGAACAGGATCGAGCAGGAAAAATGAGAAGAGAAGAGAAGAGAAGAGAAGAGAAGAGAAGAGAAGAGAAGAGAAGAGAAGAGAAGAGAAGAGAAGGAGAAGAGAAAAGAGAAGAGAAGAGAAGAAGGAGAAAAGAAGAGAAGAAAAAATAAGGAGAAAATGAAGAGAATATAAAAAGAAGAGAATATAAAGAGAAGAGAAGAGAAGAGAAGGGAAGAGAAGAAAATCTACCCACATCAACAATTATTTATTTGTTTGTTTGTTTGTTTGATAGCCATTAAAGTGGAGTGTTTTCAGTGGCTGTCCCTGTGAATGAGGCGTTACTATAGAAGCGTATTAGAGCGTGATATAAAGCTGTCTTTTATGTTGGAGCTGGAAGTCAGTGGTATAAAAAGAGACTGAACTCTTTCTGATTGGACGAATCAGCCATTCCGCGGGATAATAACAGACTAGCTCTAGCTATAGAGGGGTTTCACATAATAAAGATAAAAAGCTTTTTCCTTCAGGTCTAATGGCCTCCAGGGATGACAGACAGGCAGGAAGCTGTGCTAGGTGGCCTCCAGGAAGTAGTGGGTCCAAGTGCAAGTGTTTTAACTGGCTGAAATGAGTCCTGACTTTAAATCAGATCCTCCTCATCAGAAGTTTATATAAAAACAGACGTTAGCATGTGAAATGTCACACTAATTCATCATGGCTCCGGTCTCTCTGTGCAACACATGCTACGTTTCCGAGCCGGCGCTTTACAAATGTGACGCGAATCTCCGAAACGTCTGCTACGCTTCGGGAGAACGCCGAGAGGAACGGCGCTGTCAAGTGAACGCTCCTCCAGTGTGTTGTTTTATTTGGCGTTCCAGCATCACCAAAGGAAACTCGCTAAGTACCAACATTTTCCTCCCCCCAAAAAAAATAACATGACTTGACAGTGTGACAGGTTTTTCCCAGGCTGCACCACACAGGTGACAGATTTCATTTCCATCTTTGCATCATGCCCTACAAGATATTACCTCGCAGATTAGGGCCTTGCAGAATTCTCATGAATAAATCCTAACATCGCGGATGGCAGATGGACACATCGCTGTGCCAGCGGAGAAAAAAAGACGTGAAGACCAGAACAGGGTCAGCTAAGGTTTCACTTGGTTATCCATGTAGCTGTAAAAGCCATGGAATGAGCAATTACACTGTGTTATGCTCTGGAGTGCTTGTTTATGTCATCTTATAGATACTCCCCCGATGCCCCTTGGCTCCGCCTCCTGAAATCTAAAGCCTGAAATCGTCACACGCCCAGCGCAGCCAGATAATTCTCTCTCACACAAACCGGAATAAACCGGAATAAACAGTGCCACTGCTTTTCCAAGATGGAATAATCCCTAGGTTTCCCTTGCTGCAGAAGACAGATGGATGGACTTCAACTCATTGGCGTTTTTATTTACGTCCGTCATAAATAAGGAACAGATTTCAAGTCATAAATATCGAACATCTGGTGTGGCCGTGACTGGACAGTCTGAAGGATTAATTTTGGGTAGTAGAAAGCACACAGTTCAGGACAGCATGTTGGATACAAGGATTTTCAACTGATTTGACATTTTAGGAGTTTGCACAAAGCTCTAGAGACACTGAACTGATTTTTTTTCCAGCATTTCTATGAGAGCCTTCCATCCTACGATGACGCCTCGATTCATTTTCCCGGAGCTTTGTTTCATTTATCAACCAAACAGATACAGACACCAGGCACTGAGACACTGAGCCATCTCTGTCACTGAAAATAAAGTTATACAGAAGGCAGGATAAAAAAAAGAGAGAGAGTGTATGTATGCGTCAGTCTTTGAAAAGGCAAATCCCGCGAGTATTTTCCGTGAAATCTTAATGAAGACGCAAAACAGAATTTCTGAAGCAGTGACAAAAGCGAATCATGGCGTGAAATTTCTAGTTTTAATAACGTTTCATTTTACCAACGCTAGTTATCTCTGCTATCACTTGTCAGTCCTAGCATTACTAATTAAGAAGGCATACTATATAAAAGGCTATTCACCAATCAGTATTTTCATCCCAAAGGAGTTCGAGACACTCGCCATCTGAAGGCACTGCGAGACATTTAATAATAACTTTATTAAGCTCTACAATAGACGACGGATCTGATCGTGTCCCTGTGACGTCGTGAGGCATAGGGACAGAGGAAATAACGGATAAAATCCTATGATGAGGCGTCAAAGTAAAGGAATTACAAAGTCAATGAGTCAAAGAGTCAAATCATTTGACGCAGTTGACCAATAGGAGTCGACTCTTTGGTTGCCAAATGACTCCTTGCCATTTTATTCTGTTCAAAACCATCAAAGGTTCATATCTGTCCAACAAGGGTTCTACATAGAACCTTTAAGACTTTCCACCAAAGCTGAAGAATCTAGGACTTCATACTCTCTTTGTTCACTAGCTACATATAGACTCTGACAATCTCTGCTACTTCCATCCATGTTGTATTTTTTTTCTGTAATGTCTCTATACGTTAATGAGAGGCTGTTTACAACAAACTAACCAAGAATACCACCTATAACCTTGCTTATACAAGAAGGTCCTGGGTTCGAATCCCGGAGTCAAACAGGCTGGGGCCTTTCTGTGTGGAATTTGCATGTTCTCCCCGTGCCTGCGTGGGTTTACTCCGGGTACTCCGGTTTCCTCCCACAGTCCAAAGACATGTACATGTTGATTGGTAATTCTAAATTGCCCATAGGAGTGAGTGAGTGTGTGTGTGGTTGTTTGTCTATGTGTGGCCCTGCAATGGACTGGCGACCTGTCCAGGGTGTACCCCTGCCTTTCGCCCTATGTGCGCTGGGATAGGCTCCAGCAGACCCCCGTGACCCTAGGAGTCCTAGGAATAAGCGGGTATAGACAATGAATGAATGAATGAACCTTGCTTATATGTTCTTCTCACATTTTTGTTCCTCAAACAGTGCTAAATTACATTTAGATTGCTAGCATCATAGTCAGATCTATTTTACATATAATGGAGAAAATCTCATTTCAAATGATGCCTACTGTGCATTTGATGGAAATTATGCCTCTTTTTTTAATGAATCAGATCATTTGACTCGTCTCACCAAAAAGAGTCATTTATTTTGATTCAGAAAATATCAACAACATGATTTTGTTTCTTAAATCATAAGCAGCAGTGGATTCATGACATCTAATACACACACCTCACAGGTTCACACTAACGAACAGTTCAGATGTTGAAGGAAGACGCATTTTGTTGTCGAGGAGTCAGATCATTTGACTCGACTCACCAATAAGAGTCGACTCCCAAATTTGACCCTCAAATGACTTGTTGTTTTGACTGAAATTGATTCATTATATTCCATGAAGGTTCGGCAGAAGCATTTTGATGAAATGACACTGTGAGAGTAACTAAACAGCTCGGGTGCAAAAATTCGACTCATTCACACATCACTGCGACACGCTTGTGTGCGTCTGCGGTTTGCGAATTTGAGGTGTTTCACATGATCTGTACTTGCAAATTTGCAACATCCCCAGCAGTGACAGACCCAAGCATTGGCGTTATCTCTCTCTCTCTCTCTCTCTCTCTCTCTGTCTCTCTCTCTCTCTGTCAAAAAATAGATGAGCAGGGACGTGGAGCAGACCTGTTAAGTGTAAAATTTATTTATAAGGTGAACCTTTACTGGGAGAAGCTCTCTGTTCCCCTGCACCTCTCATGCCACTATATTTCTCCATCTACATGCAAATTTCTGCTCAACACACGTCATTAATAAGATGTATGACATACAAAACACCGTCACTCGCCTCCTGTTTTTATTCGGCGAGAAGCTGTCAGCTTTGGACAGCGTTTGTTTTCCTGAGATTAAACCCCATCTAGAAGACAGCAGGAAGACATGTGGTAAAAAAAAACATGTTTTTGAAAAGCAGTGCTAGATTTGTCCTTTGTTTTATCTGTGATGTAAGAGAAAGTGGTTTCAAGCAGTTGAGTATTGGCATTAAAAGATTACACGTCCATTAGACGCGGCAGCATCAGATCGGGAGCCACGAATCTCTGACTCGAACAAATCTTCTCATTAAGAAGACGCGGCATTTCGAGTCAGCGCAGACGAGTCGAGTCAGAGGAAATAAGCTAGATGGAGGACAGTAAAAGCGTAGGCCTGTGTATCGAGCGCTGTGATTAGACGCACCGGGCTTGTTTTCTGGTTTCTTCCTGTTCTGGAGTCATCTGTCTGTCTCTCTCTAAATCCGTCTGAAATCTTCAGCAAGCACAGAGAGGGAGGGGCTTCGAGTGATTAAAAAAAAAAAAAAAACCCTCTACAGATGCCAGTGTGTAACACTGTTGGTCATTCAGGTCAGAAAAATCAAAGCCACTGGAGTGATGTAGTAGTGTAGATTGTTTCATAATAACTAGCATTACTGTTCTGATAACGTATCTGAAAATAACCCAATATAAAGCATAGATACGTCTCACATAATGAAGACAATGGAGCGGGTGATGCCACATTAGGCCACAGGTCCGCCACGCCCTCGACCCTCTGCAGTTTGCATACCAGGAGAAGGTGGGAGTGGAGGATGCCATTACTTATGTTACACAGATCCCTCTCTCACCTGGACAGCGGCAGCGGGGCTGTGAGAATAACATTTTTGGACTTCTCCAGTGCATTCAACACCATCCAGCCGCTGCTCATCAGAGACAAACTAACAGAGATGGGAGTAAGCTCACACCTGATCGCGTGGATCACAGACTACCTGACAGGCAGACCTCAGTACGTGAGACTGGGGGAGTGCAGGTCTGACACTGTGGTCAGCAGTACTGGGGCACCACAAGGGACTGTTCTCTCTCCGGTCCTGTTCACCATCTACACCTCAGACTTTCAGTATAGCTCAGAGGTCTGCCACGTGCAAAAGTTTGCGGACGATACTGCTATCGTTGGCTGTATCAGGAAGGGACAGTAGGAAGAGTACAGACAACTGATACAGGACTTCGTTGCATGGTGTGACGTTAACCATCTGCACCTCAACACTACAAAGACCAGGGAGATGGTGGTGGACTTCAGGAGGCCCAGGCCTCAACCTGAGCCTGTTACTATCAACAGGGACTGTGTGGAGTTTGTCAAGACCTACAAGTACCTTGGATACAGCTGGATGAAAGAATGGACTGGACTGCCAATACAGACGCTCTGTGTAGGAAAGGACAGAGCCGGCTGTACTTCCTAAGAAGGCTGGCTTCCTTTAACATCTGCAAAAAGCTACTGCAGATGTTCTATCAGACTATTGTGGCGAGTGCCCTCTTCTATGCAGCAGTCTGCTGGGGAGGCAGCATAAAGAAGAAGGACGCCTCACGTCTGGACAAGCTGGTGAGGAAGGTGGGCTCAATTGTAGGCTCAGAACTGGAAAGCCTGACATCAGTGGCAGAGAGGAGGGCGCTGAGTAGGCTCCTGTCCATCATGGACAATCCACTGCATCCACTGTACAGCATCATCTCCAGACAGAGAAGCAGCTTCAGTGACAGGTTGCTGTCACTGCCCTGCTCCACTGACAGACTGAGGAGGTCGTTCCTCCCCCATGCCATGCGATTCTTTAATTCCACGCAGGGTGGGAGGAGTCAGTGCTGACACTACTCTTCTCTCTGTACTGGACTATACAATAAAACACCCACCACACACTACACACAATACACTCCGGTTTATACAGAACTCTCAATACACTCCGGTTTATACAGAACTCTCAATACACTCCGGTTTATACAGAACTCTCAATACACTCCGGTTTATACAGAACTCATAAACACGCAGTTTTTGCACATAACAGTAGGTCTGTAACTTTAAACACTTGTCTTGCACATTACTTGTTTTTCATCTAATTCTCCATATTTATTCCTAAATCTCTGTATTTAGTATTTTTCTGATATATTTTCTTATATTGTTATATTCTGCTATATTTTGTAATATTTTATATTTTGTTATTTGATATATTTTTGTTATATTCTATATTTTGTTATTTGATATATTTTTTGTTATATTTTTGTACCCTAATTTGGGTATTTTAGTATTTTTGTTAAATTCCTTCCTATTTTATCTATTACCTGTGTTTGTGGATACTGCTGGAAACTGTGAATTTCCCTTTGGGATGAATAAAGTATCTATTTATCTATCTATCTAGAGCTAGAAGATTGTTTTTATTTGCAATGAAATGCCCCTCGTTGCTATTTTTAAGGAGATTTTTATGAGGCGTTATGCAGGAGTGAGCATCTGGAATATGTGTTTACTGTGTGAATATGTGTTTACTGATACAGTTACTGAAATGAGTAGCTTAATGCCTGTTAATCAATCACTGATTGACACTTATTTTATCGCAGCATGTTCGATATAAAATGAGTCAGGACTTTCTTGGCTTTCAGTGTGAGACATGGGTTTCTCCCTCTGTTGTGTAACCTTACTGTTGAAGATAAAATCTGAGCTGATTATGAACACGCACTTGGAGGATCTCAGAGAGCAGAAATGGAGTTTCTATCAGCCTTTACTTTCAAGATAGAAACATTTGTGTGGAGAAAAATTTAAGCCTTTTTGTTTTTGTGTAACTTTGTTATGATGTATTGCTCCTAGTAGGCTATGGAAAAAGAGAAATACTTATGAAACACTACAAATTCTGAGTGTCTGCTTTCATATGAGATTGAAAACAGGAGCAAATTCATTTTTTGGTGTCATTTTTTGGCAAATACATTTTAGATAGCTAGATTAGTTAGTCTTTCTCAGAATGAGAAGGATATCAGGGAACATCTCTTTTCCAGACTGAACTCATTTGATAGATTTAAAATCCAAACTAAATCCTGAGCTGATCGTTCTTGCTCACACGTCGAACCCATGGCTTTGCGGCTGTGGGATTTGAACTTTTAACCCTCCGGTTACTTGCACGGCATCTTAATCATGGCACTTCCAGTGTGCTGTCATGCAAGAGGCAAACGGTGAGTGCTGGGAATTGATAAGCTGACACAAATGGACGTGATTTAAGCCCGGCTGAGCGACGCTGCGCAGATTTGTATCTGTTCGCTTTATATTTCATTTGTATTTAGCCGTCCAGAGGACGCTGTTATCCGAAGGGATGTGCTGAACGCAAAGTACCTCCTCAGAGAATATCTAAGGATTTATAACTGGAGGAATGAATGCACAAGTGCATACGTGTGCAAACTGAAAATTTCAGATTTTGAGACCTTTCATGCGAGAAATGCAGACGGTTCCAACTCGAGGGCGAAGTCGGGACACTGAGGGAGTGACATCTCGCATTATGATCATGCTCGGCGCTCAGAGTAAGACACGACGGGTTCGAGGTGTGTGGTTGTGAAACAAGGGGCAGAGATAATGCGGCGTAGATCTGAATAATGAGCAGGAGATTCAGCGTGATATGTACAGACGGAATCAAAACACAACAGTGTGCCATGATGAAATGTAGTATCAAGTGACTTTATTCGCTTATGTTAGAGCAGCTGTAACAGTATTTCCTTAATTAAATATAATTAGAGAAATCATCTAAATTCATTTCTACCAACAATCTTCAGTATGTGCAGGATGAGAACAAAATCCATCTGAAGTGTCAGAAAAACATGTATATTCGGTAAAATCCATCTTAAAGCTGGAAAATACGAGCTAAGGCAAATTCAACGGTCATAACGTCTTCCGTTTTGTCATAGGAGATAAACAACATTGGACCAAACATCAAGCCTTGTGGCACACCTGCATTGAAAATGGAGAGAAAATGTAATATATCTGTTAAAAATCCTTCAGCCTTTAAACTTCAACCCCAGAAATCCTTACAGAAATAGTGAATTAAATGCACATTACGAGACGTTCGAACGGAAAACGGCTATTTTATGACATTTTATGAAATTGTAATGAAAAAGTGAAGGAGATGGAGATTTGATGTGTTTTTAATGATGTCTTTAGCTCCTATTCCGAGGGAATTAAATGGCTGGGATTGCAGGTCACACCAAATCTGTCGTTTCAGCTGTTTTTTTTTATTTTTTAACAGACTGTGTTTATGTGCTGTAGAAATAACCAGCAAAAATAACTCCAAGTAATATACTGATTGGTCATGTGACTTACTAATGATGTGTGTAGATTGTTAAAACACACATATCTGTGATTTAGAGACATAAGTAATACTCACTAAAGTCCTACATAATGTAAAGAGAAAAAGAACCCCATCCGAATAGGGTTTCTGTGTCTGAGTGACGATATTTGCATTAAGAAAAACACACAATTCTAATTCAATTTTTTTTTTAAATCCCATCTTGGCTTAAAGAGTGTTTATTTCCAGTTTGCGATTATAACTGGCATTTTGTGAGCTTTCTCATACATGATACATAGCATGAAGCAGGAGGAAACTGATATCTCCTCTCAGCTCAAAACTGCACCAATATAAATATTTCATAATCACACAACCCTTGCCATATTCCCCATATCTCCATTTTTTCCCCCATTACAATACAAATTTCAATGAGAAGGTACTTCAAAAAGGATTTAGTGGCCTGAAAGCGATTCGCAAGAAAGGTGTGCGTTGAGGCATGTTCGGTTTCACAAGGATATACATCACATCACCAGCCGTGGAGCTTGGACTTTTGGCTCGGCAGATAAGCCCGGCGGCAAGAAAAAAGACGGCTATAAACGTGGATCTCCTTATGTGGAAAAAATGAAAAAATGGATTTATGAGAAGGTGTCAGGTAGGCAAGATAAGCAAATCTGTGTGTGTGTGTGTGTGTGTGTGTGTGTGTGTGAGTGATACCCATATTAACAGTTTTTGCTCTCCTGACCACATTGTTTGCATGCATTATTTAATCCTTCAGTGCTCGTACTTGATAATAGATGGTTTCAGCCCAGCACCAACGTTTCTGAATCCCATTCAGTCAAGCTGCAGCGGCGGAGATAAAACCCCTTCCACGGAAATGGAGGTAGTTTGTAATTGGGCTCGGTCATGAACATGAACACACGTTCGCCGTGTTCCCGGGTTCGCTCGTCGTACTGATAGGAGGAGAAAAATGCCTTGTGATTAGTCTCATATTTGTTGAAGTTTGTGTATTACCATTAGAAGTAAAATGTCTGAAATTCCAGTTCCAAATTCCCAAAAATACACCACTGAATGCAAATCTTACCTATTAAGGCATGTAGCTGACTGATAGAATCACATGAATATTCAGTATAGTGCTTTTTAAAGCTGGAAAATACGAGCTACGGCAAATTCGACAGTCATAATGTCTTCCGTTTTGTCATAGGAGATAAATGACATTGGACCAAACATGGAACCTTGTGGCATGCCTGTATGGAAAATGCACAGAAAATGAAATCTGTCTGTTAAAAAGTCCCAAATATCTTTTCAGAAAGAGAGAATTAAATGCACATTAGAAGACATGAAGAAAAGAAACTATTTTCTGAATGAAACTGTAATGAAAAAGTGATTGGGATTCTTGATGTTTGTGTATTAGCTTAAACACGATTAATTCAGAGATACTGAACTAAAATGTCTGATATTCCAGTCCCAAATTCGAAAATACACGACTGAATGATGTCAAACCTCACATATTAAGGTGTAACCTAGAGATTCTTGACTTTTTTTTCATGAGTTTTTTCAAGGGCCCAGATTTCTCTCTCTCTCTCTCTCTGTCTATAAATGAGAGGACTGGGCTTGTGCGTCACACTGCAGCGTCAGGAGATGTAGTTAAAAGACTCACGTCTCATCTCAGATGTTACATCCAACATTTGATTGAGGCAATGACCTTCATCGATTGCTAATTTTCAGAGGCTGGCAATGCTTTTTGGCTTCCTAATCTACTCTCTTAGAAATAATTTAAAAACAGGATGCCCTACTGTGGTACCACCAGTGTAACATAATTTGTACTTGTAGTGCAGTGTGTATGTTTTTTCCTGAAAATGTAAATGTATTATACTTCTAAAAGGAATTTCTGGTATATAATCAGACCACATGAACCATTCCGGGTAAACACACAAAATATAAGTACCTGATAGTACCAACCCAGCGACAAGGAAAAGTACAGTTTGATCCAGTTATTTATAAGAGTACACACAGGTATATTCTTTGCTGTCACGATTCCACAAGGATGAAGTTCTTGGGTTGATAAACCCCAAGGGACTGGAACATGGTGAGGAGATTCCACCAGTAGGAAATGGCGAGGAACGGTCGACGAAGGCATGCTAATTAGAGGATCGGAACATAGCCCAGGACTGCATTTACTAAAAACATTAATGAGGGCTGATGAGGGAAAAAAAAGGGAATGAGTTGCTGCAGTGATGTGACGCTGATTTCCCAGCAGTGGAGAGATAATTGGCTGCGCTACATGATCCCTTGTTAATTTATGACCTTGTAAAAAGTTTCTCTGACCTGCAACAGTGAACTCTGACACAGTCTAACCTACACAAACTCCAACGTTCCCTGGTGTGTTAGTGGATGTGTGACAGGGAAGGATGAGGGGGGGAGAGAGAGAGAGAGAGAGAGAGAGAGAGAATAAAAAGTTAGCAGATTTTTAACTGTTGGCTAACTGAGTTTCACTTTCTTCTATCTAAGAGCTTTGAGCACAGAAGTTTATAGATTTTTACCATTGAATTCATTCAGAGATTGTGACATCACTGCCACCTAGTGTTTTTCCCTCAACCTCATGCAGTAGGTACAGAATATTTGGGTCTTAGGTTGCCTTTCCTTGCATATTACTCTTTATCATTTTAAATATAATGTTTTTCAGATTGCCTTTGTAATGAAATTCTGAGTTGACTTTACTTCATTAAACTTCATTACATTGAGTAGTGGGATTTTATCCCTCACTTCATCACTACCTCAAGAGAGCGATGCAGCGGCACTTTAGTCCTTTAGTTCAAACTTGGTAACTTCAAAAGCTTCGACTTTCTGGCTAAATACCGCCAAATTACCACACTAGTCATCTCAGACCGCTAACTAGCCAAGTCGTTGAGGCCAACGTATGAAGCAACGTTCTTCTACCACTTCTCTGTTAAATTTCTCATTAATATAATGTTAACCATTTCAGGATGATCTTGCTCTTTTGATTTTTAGGGACTAACACAGATCCATTATGTTTATGATTATTAAATTGTTTTTTTTTTATTCTTGGTTGACTTCATTGTAACTACTAAGTGCTCACAGAAATAATGAAAATGCAACACAAACTAACCTATAAAATTAGCCTCAAATCACCAAGTACATCACAAACATATCAATATAATATATTTATCTGCTGGAGCCTATCCCAGCACACATTGGGCAAATGGCAGGGGTACACCCTGGACAGGTCACCAGTCCATCACAGGGCCACACATATAGACAGACAACCACACACACTCACACTCACTCCTAAGGGCAATTTAGAATTACCAACCATACGTTCTGTACTGTGGGAGGAAACCAGAGAACCCAGAGTAAACCCGGGCAGGCACAGGGAGAACATGCCTGTTCGAACCCAGGACCTTCTTGCTGTGAGGCAACAGTGCTAACCACTAAGACACAATGCTGCCCTATAATATATTTATATTTTTACAGATTTCAGTGTAGTGTTTTCTTTATTTGTTTACTACAAAATATATTTACAACAAAATATGAACATATTTCATTAAAAAATCATAAATATAAAAGTATACCCTGAAACAGGGAGTTTGCTAGCTACATTACTAGCTAGTACAGAACTGTCTTGTAATTGTGTAAGGGTTTATACGCTTATTATATGTTCATTTGGTTTGTGTTTATTATACATTTTACAGAGTCTTTTGACAAACATTATTTAACAGGCTCCAAAAACTTTCTGCAACAAATTCGTACTAAAAAATACCAAATAATTTGGTAGAAATTTAAAATAATCTATCTTTAACCTTAACCATACTCAACCCCTATGGTAACGCTTCCCCAGACTGTTCTGAGAACAGCTTTAATTTTCCACTGACCGCTATTTTAATAGAATTCATCTGATTTTAATTTCACCTACCTGATCCTAGATCAGCAATATGCGTCTTTTTTTTTTTTTCTTTTTTTTTTTACTGGCGTGTTGCGTAGGTGCATGCGTGATGTCGTCATCGTGTACGTATGACGTACTAACCGTCCGGCGCTAAATTTCAAATAGAAGGAAAGTGGAATCTGTTGTGTGTGAGGTCAGTCCTGTTGTTTACAGTAAACTTATGAACATTTTTTAACCAGTTTGTTTTAATCGTAAATAAGTAATCGGATATTCATCAAGTTGTGCGATAGAACGGAGTGAGTATTTAATTCTCTTTTTATTTGCTGAAACGTACGTTAGTCTTGTTTTTTAGCGAACGGGAGCCAGCATGCTAATATGCTAGCGGAGGAGGCTGTATACATTTTAATGTTATTTTTTTTTGTAAAGAAAAGCTAATGTTTGTATAATTGAATATGTTTGTCTGTTTCCTGATCCCCGTTTATCCTTAGGGACACTTTATTTGACGAAAGAATATATATATATATATATATATATATATATATATATATATATATATATATATATTTAATTTTTTCTAAGAACGCTTTTAAATCAGTTTTAAATGAAGGATTCAGAAAAGAATCGTTTGAGAGAATCGATTCAAACGACTCGAATCACGAAAAAGAACAGCGTTTCTCTCTACTACTTCTGTTTGTCATTTCTGCTCAGTTCAGATTCTGTGTATTAATCGCAGGATGATTGTATAATTTCATCATAATCATGACGTTTGAGTGTGTTTAAGAGCACGAGACCATCTCTGGAGTCTGCAAACTAAAAGTTAATATGTTTTGTGCCTTTACTATGGATTTGATTGACAGGCAGGATGAGTGTAGTGAGCACCCCGACTTCACGGCCAAGGCAGTGGTCCTCTCCAGCGCTGGGGCACAAAGCGGCCCTCTCTGCCACCAGTACGCCGCTGCTCGGGTCCATCCAAAGCAACGATGACGAACAGGAGCGAAGGCAGAGACGCAGGTCCAGAGTCATCGACCTTCACGCTGGGGCAGATTCCTCAATCAATGAGGTGTTCAGGTGAGTTCACCTGGATCCTAACCCTTTATTTGCTTATGAGAAGATTGACAGGATTCTCATCTTTGAATTAAAAACTATCTGATTTACAGTAACACAGGAACTCCTGCTGCCGTGCCCAAGCTGTCTTCTGCCCAGATCTCGGAGCATTACTCCACCTGCATCAAACTCTCGACAGAAAACGTGAGTGAAACACACACACACACAGAGAGAGTTAAACAATTCCACTGGTCCTGCTGAACCTTTCTGATATCTCATCAATATGTCTGTAGAAAATCACCACAAAGAATGCATTTGGTCTTCACCTCATCGATTACATGGCCGAAATCTTAAAGGAGAAAGACTCCGAGCTCAACTTCAAGGTGAGTGTGTTGTACACCTTCAGCAATAGTGTTAAATGTTTTTACAGAAAACCAGGTGCATGAGTATGATCTTTGGTTCTGTTGTAGTAGGCACAAGATGTGATGGTGTGTGTGTGTGTTCAGGTGGCTGCAGGGACACTGGACGCTAGTACTAAGATCTATGCAGTGAGGGTGGACGCAGTACACGCTGATGCCTACAGAGTTCTGGGAGGACTCGGCTCTGAGACCAAACCGAAAGATGGTGTGTGTTTATCTGCCTCACTAATTAATATCCCATACACTAATATAAAATATCAGCACTTGTCCTAGATATAACACAAAGCCACAGTTATCTTCTAATCGTCTCCTGTTCCTTTTTTTCCACCTGAATTGTAGTTGAACTGGAAAGTGTGTGTGCATGTGTGTGAATCTACACCCCAGTATTAAAGGTGCCATACATCATGCCACTGTGATGTGTTGTAATGCTGTGTTTTTATGACTGTACCAGACCAGGAGGCAGGAGAAGAGGCGGAGGCAGCAGGGGGCAGTGTGAGTGAACAGGCAGCCACCAAGCAGCCTCCAAAGAAACGGCCTCCGAAGAAGACAGTGGAGCAGAACCTGAGCAACATCAACCTCTCAGAGTCAGAGATGAAGTGTGAGGTAAAGGACATGGCTGTATCTCCAGTACACCAGATTCTTCACTCTTTATGCACTCTTGGACACACCCACTTTACCGTGCATGATAGAAACAGAAGCCACACCCACTTTACTGTGCATGCATCTGTTACTGTGTATGATGGGTACAGAAGCCACACCCACTTCACTGTGCATGCATCTGTTACTGTGTATGATGGGTACAGAAGCCACACCCACTTTACTGTGCATGCATCTGTTACTGTGTATGATGGGTACAGAAGCAACACCCACTTTACTGTGCATGCATCTGTTACTGTGTATGATGGGTACAGAAGCCACACCCACTTTACTGTGCATGCATCTGTTACTGTGTATGATGGGTACAGAAGCCACACCCACTTTACTGTGCATGCATATGTTACTGTGTATGATGGGTACAGAAGCCACACCCACTTTACTGTGCATGCATATGTTACTGTGTATGATGGGTACAGAAGCCATGCCCACTTTACAGGGATTGAAGGGTGTTAAGGACTAATAAGAACAGAAGCCATGCCTCATTCACAGACAGTGGTAGAATCACAGAGATGGAAGGATAATGAGAGAAACGCGTTTAATAATAATAATGCTTATTAAGAGCAGAATGCCTGATATCATCATCATCATCATGTATTACAGGTGGACCCTATGTTTCAGCGCATGGCTGCGTCTTTCGATGAGAACAGTACAGCTGGAGTGTTTCTGTCCGTGCTTTTCAGTGAAGACAGGAGTTGTGAGCTCAGGTTCCCCTCCCACATGACCCTGCTGAAATCCAGACCAGCCAGCTCACCCTCACCTGTACAACACGCACCTGCCTCACCCTTCACAGGTACCGCAGTGAACGCCTGACTGTCTGTATATGTGAAGTGTGAGGAGACGCACATCTCACTGGGGATTTTTTATCCTGTACCTGCAGTTAGTTTAAAGACTCTTGAGGAAAAGATGCCCATCTGCCCATCTCTACAAGATTTCTCCTTCACCCAGTGGACACCTGAGCAGGTAATCCAACATTTTACAAGGGAATTTGACCTGTGCTTTATAAAGATCACTCCTACTTCCTGGTGGTGTTTGTTTGACAATAACATTATTTGAAAATTCCTATTATTAAACCCCCACAGTGACGGATAAATCTCATCTCTGTTCATCTCCACAGGCGACTAACCTGAACCAGCTGCTGGAGAAGATGAAGCAGGGCGAGCACGCGTTCGACGTCAATGCCGACGTCGAGCCGGACGAGGGCGAGGCGCCGGACTTCGGGGATCAGTTTGATGCGGATGGAGATGATGGAGGGGCGGGAGACTGCGGGGAACCCTTCGACGAGCACAAAGACGCCTGCTCCAGGAGGAGCCCAGAGAAAGGACGGTCAGAGAGCTAACGTCTGATTACATGTGTTTTTGCTCACATGTTCTAGTGTATAGATTAGGTTTGTGTATAGACAATTTGGATTTGGTGTTAGTGTTGTATTACAGTGGAACATGCAGATGGTGGTGTTAAAGCGAGCGTGTGTCTGTGCAGAGGGGTGATACCGATCGGAGAAGGCGACATCACCACCATGTGCCTGCAGCTGTCAGACAAACCCAGAGAGTATTCATACTTCAGCCCCCGCACCATGGCAACGTGGGTCGGCCCGGGATACTGGCTCTTCAAACCCACACACAAACGTGAGCTCACACACACAACAACAACACTCCTGCTGTACTCCATGTCATGCAGCATGTTGGATTCATATATATATTTTCTTTGTTTGTTTTTCACCATGTAGAGGATCACAAGCCGGAGAAGGAAACTAAAAAGCGAGCATCGAAAAATCCCCTGGTGATCGACTTCAGCGAGGACATCCACTTTCACAACTACTTCCGCACCACCAGAGTAAGAGCTCCCTCATGTTCTGCTGAAGAGCACAGAACACAACCTCAGATCTTACTCAACAAGAGAGGATGCTGGAATTACACCAAAACATCTAGTGTTCACACAGGAGCACATGTACAGCGATGGTGTAACACTGACAAACACTCTTCATTAAAACTTCCCTTTTTTAAATCTGGAATTGCGCACCTGGAATTAGATCAGTTATTTTATCAGGGCAAAAGTCTTCAAAAATAGATCTTTTATGATTTCACAATTTTATGATTATGATTAATTTTCATTTATTTATTTTGCAGAATCATGCGTGTTAATTTTTCACTATTTTTATTTTTCCTTTTTTTTAATTTACTTTAATAAAAATCTATCAAACTCAATTTTTTAATTTATTTTAATCCAACAAAAAATATTTTTTTTAAGGATAAAGTCATTTTTGATATCAACACATGTCTGTACACTAGTGCTGAGCCTGAAAGAATTGTCAAGAAAAGTTTCTGATTTTCCATTTGTCAGAATCTATCTATCTATCTATCTATCTATCTATCTATCTATCTATTCATTCCTCATTCCTGTCGTTTCCAGGCAGCAACCACCGTCAGTAAATCTGCCCTGAACACCAGCAACAAGAAAACCACTCTGCCGGCAGATTTCCAGTATCCACTCAGCAACCTGTCGCAGCTCAGCCTCAAACCTGCCAGCACGGTGACTCATTAAACACAGACACAGCAGAAGTCTCACTTCCTGTTCACGTAGAAGCTACAAAACTTTATATTCAGACACACTAATGGTTTTACCCGTGTCCTGCCGTGTCTCCTAGCTGATTACAAAAGACAAGAAGAGGATATCGGGCGAGCTAGCCGAGGACATCGGAGAATATGATTATAACAACGCTAATGACACTGCTAACTTCTGCCCACGACTGCAGGTACACACACACTCACCTTTACTATATAACTGACTGACTTTGTTCAGCCTAGCATCACTAATGCCAATTTTTTCCCCCCGTGGTAAAATCTGTCAGCTGGAGGACAGTGATGATGATGTGGGAGGATTCGCAGGATCGGATGACTCTCAGCCTGTAGCAGACAGACTGGACCCCGACGGCCTCTCCACATACGGAGAAGACTGCCTGGTGCCCGAGCCGCATAAAGTAAGAGCACATACCCTCAGTGTTATGAATAATAATAACACTAATATAATACAAATAAACCTAACCCACAGAGTCAACTTTCTCACTGTTGGATTAATTTTCACGGTGTTGTTTCTATACGTTTATTGTGAATGCTTCCCACTGGGAGTGACACAAGTCAGATTCCTGTAAGAGCGAGTCGGATTCCTGTAAGAGCGAGAGATAATATTTACTGAGAGGGTGTTATGTTCTGGAAAAGCTGAACAATGTGAAGGAAACACACTGTAAAACCTGGGGAAAGAAATCTACTACTAAACACTCTCTCTCTCTCTCTGTCTCTCTCTCTCTCTCTCTCTGTGTGTGTGTGTCTCTGTCTCTCTCTCACTCTTCTAGGTCAACATCATTGAGATTAATTACGCCAAAACGGCCAAGAAGATGGACATGAAGCGCCTGAAGACTAGCATGTGGAGTCTTCTGACAGACAGCCCAGAGAAACCAGCCAAGGTATCCTGCTCCATACACACACACACACACACACAGGGCAAGACAGAAGAGTACATATCAGTACTAATAACTCCTCCCTGATCTGATCTGAGCTGTCCTGTTCATTTCATTTCACTCTGTGTGTGTGTGTGTGTGTCTTAAAGGATGCTGAGAGTGAGAAGCCTACAGAAGTTCCGGGAGAGAAATCCTTCAGCCAGTCCACCAGGACACTCTTACAGAAGTAAGCAGAATAGCATGCGACACAAACACAACTACACAACAGACCCACGTTCACGACTAACAAGCTGCTACTGTAGAGGTTTATGAGGGTGGGACAAATCTAGAAAGCATTTGATTAGAAACAAACACATCCTCAATTTCACCAATTTCCCAAAAGTCTGAATTTGTAAATAAAGCTGAAGGAGACATTTGATCATACGCTGCTGACGGATCCCTCACCTGTGCCGCTTCAGTCGTTAAATCTCACAGAAGATAAGTCAGAGATGAGACGTGACCCATACTGCAGGATCCTCATGCATCTTTCACACCCTCAACCCTCGGCAGCGTGACCCGCGGCTCTCCTTCACGCACTCCCATCAATTATACATAACTATGAAATGTATAATAATTCATGCCTTTGGCTCGTTTCCTGTTCCAGGCTGCCCAGCACCATGGCCAATAACCTGTCTGTGCCCTTGGCGTTTGTCGCTCTCCTGCATCTGGCCAATGAGAAGGTGAGTCCTGAAAAATAAGCCACAGCCGTTAATTTTCTTTAATTTTCCACACAATAAAATATCCAGTGTCTGTCTCTGGCTTACAAAATCTGCAGTAACACATTAATAATAATAATAATCTCATCAGAGGTCATATGTTTTCTTACTCAGAACCTGGAGCTCCACAAAGTGGACGACATGTCAGACATCATCATCAAACAAGGACACTGAGGGCACGCCCACATCACCATATTATTATTATTTTTTATTGTTTTTAGAGCAGTTTTTACTGTTTTAGTCCACATGTCAGGAGCAGATATTTTACAGCAAACATTTCCTTTATGTAATTTTGTAATAAAATATTTTAAACTGTGATTTAAGTCTGTCATTCAGCATCATGTGGGGGAAAAATGATCTAAAGGGAGGACTGGGAGTATTGTGTTTTCAGGTAGAATAAACCTGAATCTGGATGTTCACACTTTATCCACCAGCTCTAATGAAGACCACTTGTTCTGACATTTCACTGAACCTCCAACACCTTCATGAACCTTTCTCCTCTTTCATGTCTCGTCTCCTTAATTTAAACCGTCTGTTACGTTTTGATGTCTTTCCTTTTATCTGTGCTTTAAATATCATTAAATCTTTGAATATCTGAGTGTGTAAATGACTGTGTTCTTAAAATCAGCCTAGATAAACAATGCATTTAAAGCAGGTATGAACCGGTAGGCTGTCTTATTTGCATATGTGAAATGCAATAGCCAATCAGAGGTGGTTTCTGAGCTTGTTACGATTTAGCATTTCTACAGCCAATAAAGGAGCTGGATTGTGACTTCATTTGCATATGACTTCTCCATAAGTCTCAATAGAAACTGTTTGAGGTCTCATTTGCATATGCTAATTAGTAGCTAGTTTATGTCGATTGACTAACATGCTGATGTTCGCTAAATAAAATGAGCTAAACATGTCCACTACAAGGAACTCTTAGTAACGATGTGACCTCGCTACCTAGCATCAGCTTGTTACTTTCTTGATATAGAGTTCTTGTAAGCTAAGCCTGCCACAGTATTGGTTAGCAAGCCAACTTCACGGATATGATAGTTAGCTTATTAGCTAAGATCAAGCTCCTTGGATTAATTATTTTTTCTAACTGCCTGTAACCTTAAAATGTATCCTATTAAAACAATATGCATATATTTTGCATCCAAAAGCACAATTTGACATTTTAGAAGACACATTCTAACGTGCTCTTAAAATCGCTATAATCTACCACATCTACTTTAATTCAAAGTGAACCAATCAGATTAATGACCTTTATATATGCTAACAGCAACCCTGCTACATCCTTTATAAAACCCCGGAACCAGCTCGTGACAACTCATTTGCATATTCTAATGAGTTCCTACTACGGCCTTTATGAAACTCAGGCGCCAGCTACCGTCAGCTCATTTGCATATTCTAATGAGTTCCTACGACACTCTATAAAAACCAGAGCCAGCTTGTGGCAGCTCATTTGCATATTCTAATTAGCTCCAACTACAGCCTGTATACACGATCTACACGAAAAAAAGCCTATTTACAGGATAGTATCAGGATGTTCTCTCATTTACATATGCATTTACATATCTTTCTCAGCGTCACAGCCAATAGGAATCATTTCTCTGGATGTACATCTCGTTTGCATATTTCTAAGGCTTTGGTTCCCTGTTAAACAGACTAACGTGAACGATCATGTCGACGCAAATCACCTGCACTGAAAAGCACGGAAGGGTGACGTGTTAGGGGGGCGTGGCGTGATGAAGTCATCGCAGTACCAGAACAGGGCGGGGCGGATTTCAGGACAGTAATTAGATTTTTTTGTTGTTGTTGTTGCTGTTTTAAATATATCTGTTTCTATGTCCCACGTTGTGGGACAGGTCTTACCGCTTTGTGTGGGTGTGACGTACCACCCAAAATATTTAAAACACGTATTATTAAAGTAATAAAACCTTTCTTTTTCACGAATGTCCCCGACAATATTCCTCCTTTTTTGACTCTTTTATTTTTATTCAGTTCACAAGATTTTTAAACATTATATTTAAAA